>NW_003345201.1:4429753-4463663 GCF_000150975.2 Nannizzia gypsea CBS 118893
GCTCATCCACCCAGTTTCTTTCCCTTTGTCGTTTATCCTAAAACATATCCAAGTCTGCAGATTTCATTTCACCCTGTTCTCTTCCTCTCTTAAGTTTATCCTGAGATTTTGGCGTTTACTGGGTCGCTCATACCTGAGGTTTATCTCCCCTTTCGCCTTTTATTTCTTATTTCTTCTCCTTGTTGTGCATAGAGGCTAAGCAGGGGAGTACGTCCGGTTGGGAAAGCAGATGACCATTCTGTTATTTCTCCTTGAGTCCACCATGTCTTCTTTTCTTGCTTTGCATAGCCTAGCATATCCTGACCTGACCGGGCTCTTTTTCCTATCTCTTATCCCTTCAGTTCTTGATGCGGATTCCACGAACGATACTGGCCTATGCCTGACCTTGTCATGCCAGTCCTTGTAAACACAAACAACTCTGCTGGCCGTATCACCTCCGATTAAATAACTAATGAGATATAACACCAGCCACTCTATTTCTTCCTCTTTGAATTGAGATACTGTTCCCCCCGAAGAGTCACCATTATAGCATGTGATAAGATATGTTCGAGCAAGGGTTGCTAGACGTGGCAGACTCGTCACCCTGAGTATCTGCACATGAGTAAATGAAAAAAAAAAAGAAAGGCGAAGAGAGTAGGTCACCCTGCTGCACAATCGGTGCATCTGGGGAATGAGGGGAACCCCTGGGCTCGGTCATATAACTGATCCATGACATCGGCAGGGTCCCATACCCTCCATCAATTAATAGGAAGAGATAAAATGGCTCTCTTATAATGAATGGTGTGGCACTCCGTGCTTGCCTTGCCCTTCCCTGCCCTGCCCTGACCTGACGGGAGATGTACCCTGTTCGAACCATAGGATTGGATAGTTTGAAAACGAGTTAATGGTATTCCCGTCCTTGCGGTGTGAATAGAGTTGATGCTCGTTTAGATCATGCCACGGCCAACTAGTTTTTAAGTCTTGTTAGTACGATATAAGTGCGTTTGAGAAGGGAGAGTAGAGGAAAGTAGGCAACCGAACCGACCCTAACCCACACTGGACAAGGAGGCATCTCCATATCTGTCTTCCTCCGTGTTCCTTGATTATGGCGTAGTGTACTAGCTTATCCTCTGTCCGTTGAACGGCCAAGTAGTTAAGGGGGTATAGGCCAACGGGCAGATGCCATCCCTACGCCTCCATCTCCGTCTCCATGGCTCTCCACACGCACGTACGTGATCGTCACTGTTAAAAATAACCTTGACCGGGGACTTTCTTCATGCCCAACCATGCCTGCTGTCTTGTTCGTAATTTGATATCAACGAAGATGCTTGCAACTTCCATCCCCAGCTTCCTTGTAGGCGGTTGGATGTGATCTTGCTGACTCATCAGACAGACTCCCTCAGTTAAAACGACGACGACGACACGACGATAAAACGACGCGATGTCGACGTCGATATTGATATCAGGTCACGATGGCACTTAATCTATTCTATGGGGCAGGCCGTTTCCAAGGCAGCCTTCCAGCACATGTCGTCCAGCAGGATGCCCCAATCAGATGGACGGCCAGGCCAGCGTCTCTGCTCGTATCTGGAAAATCCCCCTGGTCTTATTCCGCAAAAACGCAAATGAGAAGAAGCTTAATGAACACGAGAGAACAGTGTTCGGCCTGTGGTGAAGATAGTGACTGACTGATATATATCTTGACCCGTGTCGGTTCTGCTAGACCCCTGGCCTGTTTCAATATGATCCCTATACACATGGCCGCTCCGTGCCGGCATCTGCCTGCTATCATGGCTCTGCCAGCCGAGCTTAAAAGTCCACTATTCTCAACCGTGGATTGATTACAGATATGACAACAGCACGCAGAGAACTTCTTCAGAGACGAGATATTGACATAATAATATCTTCAGCTAGTTATCCGGCGGTTTAGATTTCCATGCACAGGGTCTGCTGGTCTCCCGCTTCCACGATGCCTACACGCAAAACTATATACCCTTGATAGTGGCATCGCTAACGTGGTACCATCAATCCCTGCGAGAATCACCGCTAGACTGGAAAAAATACCTTTCTGCCCCATACGCCGTTAGCGTTTGATATTGCCAGGGAACTAGATATATAAACTTGGGGCAAAAGCCTCGCATTCCATGTCCCCACGTCCCAAGTAATCTTATATTGTTGCACCCGGAAGATACTTTGATATATATGCCAAATAATGCGCCTCTCCACGCCCGAAGCAATCTATTTGGCTTTTATCATTGCGCAGGGTGTCATTCCGAGGAGAAGAATGTTCGATCTTTCTTCTATCTAGCTGTTTTGTTTGCCTTCGAGTCGCTTCCCACAAGGCCTAGACAAGAAGCGCATCCACCCGGTTCATGCGCTTCGACCTACTGGATTTTGACCTCGCTCAACGTGTATGGCTGGAATACCGATGGGGGTAGTGACTGTGATAGCGCATGGTACCAGAGCAGCCGTGGATATCCTTGTGATGTTGGGGAATGGATGGCTGCAGAAACAATGCAGTTCCCATGTCCCATTATCATTCCTGCTCTATGTATATTTGCCCATATGGCGATTGAGATATAAACCCCCCGCATTTCCTCCTGAGATCTTGCAGATTCCTTCTCCACTGCATCTCACCCAGGCCTTGAATCATAGTCTCTCCATAACAGTGATATCCTTACTCATATCTATATACACACGCAGTTATATACCATGAAGCTTTCTCTTGCTCTTCTTGGCCTTGCCGTCTCCCAGGCAGTCGGTCTTGCCATTCCAGACTCTACCCCCGAAAATACTGATGTACCGGATGTCCTTACTTTGACTGAGAGACGCCATGGTGGAAGCGGCTGTCCATCCGACAGCAACACCGTCAGATACTCTGTTGCCAATGACCGCAGATCCATCGTCGTCCACTACCAATCTCTCATTGCCCGGATCAGCGGAAGAACTCAACCTGCTGACGAACGCACCAACTGCCAAGTGAACCTGCAAGTCGCTGGCCGCGACAACTACCAGTTCTCCGTCTCTGGTGCTACGTACTATGGTGCTGCACGCTTGGATCCCGGTGTGACTGGCAGACACGGAAGCATCTACTACTTCTCCGGAAGCCCCGACCAGGTATGTCCACTCTCCATCTACTTTTGTCGTTTCATTGTAAAGAATACCAAACTAACGGCAGCTCAGGCATTCACTGCTACCGGTATCTCTGGCCCTCGTCGCGGCAACTACCATCTCGACAGCGCGCCAAACAAGAGAGTCTGGTCTCCATGCGGAGAGAGCTACCCCTTCAACATCAACACCGACGTTCGCATGGACAGTGACAACGACAATGCCACCGGTGAGATGAGCCGAGAGGACGGCGCTGACGGAACCGTCAGACAGGTCATTTCCCTTGACTGGAGGAGATGTTAAGCATAAGGAGGCCATCCTTTATCTTCTTCATTCCTTTTTCTTCCCCAGCCGTCCAACGGCTTCCCCCCTTTGCCTCAACCTTCTTTGCTTATTCTTCTTATTATTTTTTCGATAACTATATAACGTGGCTCTCCGAGCTTCGTTCAACGACCTTTTTATCCTTTGACGAAGACATGTACACTCTCGACACTCACTGTCGCTATGTTTTTCTTTTACAAATATATATAACTATACCTACCCTGCAAAAATAATATCCATCTCTCTCCCCTGGGTACTTCCGTATGTAAACCGGAGAATATCTGATATCACATCGCGAACAAGGCAACTTGCTTCACTTCTGCAACTACGGAGTATATATCAAAACTTGTTCATGTGAAATACCTCGACTACCCGGACGATGCCTGCTGAGACTGCAGGGCACTAAGGCAAGGGAACGCAGCGCGATGCAGCCACAGCCAGTTTCTATAGGCCGTCTTTGCCTCCCGGTGGATTGTGTGCCCCTGCAAAGTGCGGATTCACCACTGCGATTCGACGCTGCGCCGCAAGCCTCGAGGAGCTTTTCAGCTGTGCTCTCCCTCTCCCTCTCCCTCTGCCCTCGCGGCCGTGGCTCGACCGTTCGGCTTTTCGTCTGATCGCTGTTGGTCGCTGTAACTATACAGCCGTCTCGGTCGTGAAATAGCCTCTATCTGCTCCGTAACTATGTAACCAAGTACATATGTAACTCTGTGCGGTGGTCGCCCTCGGCCGCGTTTTCCCCACCGTCCAAGTCCATATCCTTAGTTAAAAAGCTGCACAGCCTCATCGCATCCAAGATATCAACACCAACCGCCCTGACGGCCTGGCGACGAACGGGTCTCTCGCCCTGTTTCCTCCTTGATCGCAACTTATACTTATCCGCATGGACGAGGCCCCCCTGGCGGCCCCCAGGAGGCGAGCCCTGTTGCGATCCGTTTCGCCGTCCCAGTCTGTGGTTTCAGGTTAACTATCGTGACCACCAATAACAACAACGACAACAATAACAACCAGACTGGCCGGCGGCAAAAGTCATCCTGTACATAGGGAGCCTCACGTCCTCTTGAGGAAGAAGAGCAGCAAAACTCCGTCTATACGGCCAGCGCGGGGAGAAGAGCCTGGAAAGCGGTTCACCGTTGCGCTGCCATATCTCATACACGGCTCTGCTGATATCATGCTCGAGTCTTGCCACTGAGACGAGACGGCCCCATTCGACTTACCCGAGCTGCCTGTTTTGCCTGGAGCATATGAACACAAGCAAGAAGGAGAATAATATTAATATAAAAAAACGGGCACAAGCTTCACCGTCCCCATGGTTTCGCAACCGGCAGCCATGGAACCATCCACAGCTGCTTCCCGCGGCCCATCTTCTGTGACTTCGTCGCGCCGCTCGAGACGCCATCGGTTTGCCAGCCGCTCGCACGCCGGCGGCTCGTCTCACCAGCAGCTTAACGAGTTCCCTGTCTTCTCGACCACCGGTGATGTGGAGATCGTTATTCGTGCTGCAGATCAGGAGCGTCGATATCTGCTGCACCGGCTGATACTGGCGCAGAACTCGGGCTTTTTTGAAGCTTCAACCAGCGACGAGTGGTCGAGCGCCCAAGCACAACGGGAGATAAACGCGGCTCTCACTACCGGTACCTCGAATTGGTCTGCAGGAGATGTTTTGAGTCACACGGGTCTCGAGGTTACGCACGAGTGTGATGAGGAGGATGACGATAACGGTGCAACCAGAACCAGTACGGAGCCAAGGCGAACGTTGACACATCGAACTGGTATTCCACCAGCAAAGACCAAATGGAGGTACGAGTTGGATTGGGAGAATAGGGAAGGGGATGAAGTGCCCATCCTCGTGCAAAAGGTAGTTTCAATTCTATTCTGACTGCCTATATAGCAAATACTAACATACTAGCCAGCCGCCGAGTAGTAGCAAGTCGGTGTTTGGGCCAACGCCGCAGCAGATTCACCCACCGTTACCAACCCGAAGCAAACCTGTGCCTCCCCAGCAAGGCTTCTTTCGATCGATGGCCAACCTGACCGGAATCCAGTCCGCTCTTCACTTGCCCCTCGCAACGCATTCAGAGGAGAGCCTACCCGTTGATCCTACTATTCGTGACTACGACAACCTCTTCCGGATATTCTACAACTACGCGCCACAGTTAAATCCGCACAATATCACCATCGCGTACTCTCAGTGTAAATCACTAATTGCGCTGGCTGATATGTACGACGCCCTGACCGTTACCGGCCCCCGAGTGGACTACCACTTACTGCGCTTCTCCTCGTCCCTTTACAAGCATATTGCGAAATTTCCCGCAAGCTACATCAAACTTGGCTATCAGGCTCGCAGCCGTGTTATTTTTACAGAGGCTCTTATTCATATCGTGGGCGACTGGCCAGTTTCTCAGCCGTTGGTTGGCCGGGACCACAAATCACCGCTTCCTGAAGCAGTACTAGATCTGATAGAAGATAAAGTGGAAGACCTCAAGGACGAAATCAGACGCGCGGAATCAAAGCTTTTCCGTTTAACTTTGACCACCTCACGCGGTGAACGGGTTACCCCCTTTAACGGCTATTTAGACTGGCTCGCTGTATCCCTATTCCGACAGTGGCTGGTTGACAATACCACCCCACCTCCGCCTACTATATTGAAATTTCCAGCTCCTCCAACTTCATCTCAGCGTGATGGTAGAACCGCTAATCCCTCAGCACCCGCGCGCAACGTGTCCACGGCTGGTGGAAGCAACAGCAGTGGCAGCCGACAACATAACCCATCGAACTCAACCTCTTCACGTCGAGTAGCTAGTAATACATCCGCTACCCGTCCTTCTACCAGCCGCCCTTCTACCGCTCGCCCTTCGACTGGGAATTCGGCAGCCAATAGGAACGATGCCGATACCAATACCAAACCACAAGCCCCCTTCTGTATTGGCCGAACATACAGACTCATCGGGTCTTCCAACCTACAGGCATATCTAAACCACGATGAAATCAAACGCTTCCTCAAACTGCATCCAACGTCCTACTCTCGCGAAAATCTCAAGCGATTAGAAGGGAAAATAGATGAACTGAAACGCCTTGCAAGGGAAATCGTCAAGCCACTAATGCGCAACTTTCTCGAGCTGGACTTGAAAAGCTCTAGCGGCGATGGCGATACTTCGGCCCCTTGGCCAGGAGTGACTTATTTGACTTGTACCAGAATCGAGGAAGCCGATCTTCCTTGGTATTAATGACTACTAATAACTAACATCTATGACAAAGTAATATGTTTGAGCCACCAGCCTGTCTTTTATTTCGATCTATTTATATATACCTAGGCAGTGCATCTCTCGACTCTTGTCTTTCAGCGTTGTTCTGTCCCCCTCCCCATCTTCAGTTTCGCTCCATATATTAATACCAAGCTCTACGTGTGAATGCCCTTATGAATCTCTTTTATGTTGCTTGCCTTCTTGAGCGTCTTAATATCTTATCTTCGTTCCTTGTGCCTTGAATCTGGCGTCTTCTTCTGTTTTGGATATACTCTATACAGTTAAATGATTATCTTTCCTTTCACCCAGCCTTGGGATAACGAACACAGCAGCTTGATCAGACGGCGGCTCTTGCTTTTACTTTGAACCGTTGAAAGTTGGTGCGCTTAACTGCCGCGCGGCTATAGGGCGCTTCCGTCTCACCAAGGTTACTCATGTGAAGGTACTCTGTGCTTATTCAGCGGCTGAAAAAGAACAAAAAAGAACATCGCAACAACGGACAGTTCGACGAAGAGACCAAAGATCAAAGGTGCGTTCATCGATTGAAATTCTATGCCGGAGAAAATATCCTAGGAGATACTTCCAATACGTATTTATCCCTGTCGCTGGAATTCACTGGTACATGCATGCCGGATATTAAATGCATGATATATTTCTATTTTTATACCCAACTCTCTGCTAAGGCGTCCAGCCTTGGGATCATGATGTTTATGAAGGCCAAACGAAGCTTGGTCAACCCTTGCTATCTCATTGCCTTTCTCAAGGCTCTACATCAATGTTTTCAGAGCTCGCAACTCTTCATGACTTACTGTGAATATATATAGGAGGCCATCTCATCTGACTTCCAAGGTTGGTATAGGTACAAGGTACCTAAGAGTCGAGCAATCAAGATATACAAGACCAGCATTCATGATTAGATGCCTAGAAGGCAGAAAGAATGGCAATTATATTGGCAGGCTGAAATATTCGTATCTATGTCAGCATCAGCTCCCAGCAGAAGCGAGTTTCGTTCTACATTACCCAAAATTCTCAAGTGCTTATGATGAGAACTGATATCTCCCCCGCCCACCAAGGCCGGTAGCAATGTTGGCATTCAACATCGCGGGTATAAAGTCGAGGTGATGCCTCGAGAAGAAGGACCTTTTCATTCAATCTCCAGAGTCGACAAGAATCCTTCTACAACACCAAATTTCGAACTTCCAACCTCAATTCCCGAGCACAATCACACCCAACCAATAAACAATCAACATGCGTTTCACACCTTTCTTTGCCATTACCCTGGCCGCCGTTGCAAACGGTGTAGCTGTTCAGCAGGGAGCGAACGCAGGAAGCGGTGACGGTTTAACCGCCATTAAGGCCTGCAATGTTGGGCACAACTATTGTGGCTGGTACCTAGCCGATAGCCTTCGTAAGTAAACACTTAGTGCCGGGCTTTGATTGGCTGTCACCTCCCCTTTTTCTTCCGCTGAAAGTTATACTTGACATCAACTTCTAACATGGAGTATAGACTGGCAGGGTGTTCCGAATCGCAACGGCCTTTACTATTGCAGCTCCAAGTATGCTGCGGATTATGTGACATACTGCTCCAAGGGCTGCAAAGGACCTACTGCTCACTGCGGATAAGACAGGGGTACTATGTGATGGATGGCTTAATTACATGCATAATCACAATGCTGTGGGAGTTGGGCTGTAACACGGTTATGACGTTATGGCTAGATAACTGGTCTATAACAATATTATTGCTCCCTACATATAACCTCCATTATTGAATTGAGAGTTTTACAGAGTATTTATAAATGGATAAGAGTGCGTGGCGGCAATTAACACAACCTTGTCTAAGACAGCTTGAAGAGTAAAAAAAGAAATAAACTTTACTTTGTGTGCATAATCGTCATATTATTGGGGGGTATATACATTTATTATCTCGCAATGATATATACATACATGCTCGTTAATAAATGGGATGCTAAGAAGACAAGAGCTTAATTTTAAGGAAAGTTTGTCGTTACATAAAACAAGGCATGAAAAGCATTTCGATCTCTTAAACGCCTTTATGCTGTGCTCTGGTTACTCGGGCTATTCGAGTTGCCAGTTTCAGCGTCATGGTCTGGGTTTGCATGACTTTTCTCGGGGAATGATGTTGTGGTCTCCTCCTGGGTGATGCCAGCACGGGCTCTGTGCTCATCTGTCTCATCATAATCGATGAGGACTTCACCATTCTTGCCGTATCGTCGTGGAGTTTCGTGAGCTATTTTTACCACGGTGAAGATGGACTTGGTCTTTCTGAAGATAGAGTCCATTTCTTCAAGGGAGCGGTAGGCTGTCTCTGGGTAGAAGAAATATACTACTGGAACAATGAAGGCGTTTCTGCAGTGAGAAGTGTTAGTTACCTTGTCCATCCTGAGTCAAAACTTACTTTTGACGTCGAGGGAAACTTACATGACCGCAAAGATGATGTATGTCTTGTATTCGATCGAAGAGAAAGAAACAGGGGTGATCATGACAACCATGAAGTTGAAGATCCAGTTTCCTGAGGTAGCCAGGGCATTGGCTGGAGCACGGATTCGCAGAGGGACCTGGTACATTTGACGGTTAGTAGGTGAGGCTTCCACAATATCTCAGTAAGGGGAAATAGAGAAACTAACAATTTCTGCAGGGTACAACCAAGTCATACCAAGCCAGCCGATGGCGAAGAAGGTGTTGAAAACGAAGAGGAAGACAGCTGCGACGATACCAGCTTCTGTCTGGCCTTTGAAACTAGTGGCAATGGCGAGGACAGCCATGGAGAGGGACATGCCCACAGCACCGAACAACATGAGAATACGGCGGCCAATTTTTTCAACGACAAATACGGCAATCCAGGATGCAATGAAATATTCAGTACCATTGCAAGCTGCAAGGACTCGCGAGAGGAACGGGCTAAGACCAATGCTTCCTTCGTAGATGGTGGCGGCATAGTATGTGATGAGGTTGATGCCAGAAATCTGCTGGAACATCTGGTTGACGTATGCGAGAATGACACGATGCAAGTGACGGTCCTTGTCCATGGTGAAAAGGTCCCTGAAACCGCCCTTCTGCATCTCAATGACGGTATCCTTGATTGCACTGAACTCCGCATGGACAAATCGATCCTCCCTGTCCAGATCGCTAAGTGCAGCCAAAACATTCATAGCTTCGTCTTCCTGGCCCTTAAGGACGAGCCACCGGGGAGACTCTGGAAGGCCCATAACTACGAGCATGATGATGAGAGCAAAGACGATCTGGAAGGCAATTGGGAACCGCCATGTGACTGAGCTGGGCTCGAGGAAGGAGAAGCCAAAGTCCAGCCAGTAACTGATACAGATACCTCCGGTAATCAGAGCACCTTCGACCATGACGAGCTGCCCTCTTCTGTGAGATTTCGAACATTCAGACTGCCATGTTGGTACGGTTGATGTGTTCAAGCCATTACCGAAGCCAGTTACAAGGCGACCGACGATGAAGTGTGGGAGACCAAAGGCAGAGGCTTGGAGAGCAGCACCAACGACCATGACAGCTGCACCTAGCCAGATGGTCTTTCGACGTCCAAGCCTGTCACCGACCCAGATACAAGCGATCGCGCCAACAAAACACCCGAGATTATACGATGCAACCGAGATACCTGCAGTAAAACGTTAGATTGACTCTCAACATGCGCCGCGCATATAGAAATGAACAACACGCACCCTGAATGGTAGATCGGTGGTTCTTTTCAGCCTGGGTCAAGCCCACAACTGCTTCTTTGCTAGTAGCGATTTCAGGGAAGACCTTTTCGAAAGAAGGGAGAGTCAAGAGCCCGCCCATGACACCTCTGAGCTCGCGTTAGCCATGTTTTGCTGTTCCCATGAAACGAGAGAAAGAAAAGCCGAGGTTTATAGATAAGGAGGATGGTTCATACTGGTCATAACCGAAGAGCCTAGTGTTCTCAAGTCAGCATCTGACGTCGTTACAGCAGTTACCGCACCAGCGCGCGCATGCTCGAAAAGCCGGGGAGTTAGTTACTTACAAGAAATCCAAGCCGGCAATGATGCCAATGGCAATGTTCAGCTTCGTGCCCCGAAGGCCGAAGTACTGACGCCCCACGCCCATGGTTTGAAGGTCCCTTTGGAGCTGCCTCGCTGGCTGTTGATTGTGGTGCGTCGAGCGCGTGTCGTTGATGGTAGAACGTCCACAGCTAAGGAAGAGACGACAATCCTACTTGGTCTCAAGTATCAACCTGTCCGTACAACTACCCCAGACCAGCGGGATAATAAACAGCAGCGGATGGAAGAAAGAATGAGAAACAATTAGAGAAAAGAAAGCGGATGAAGTCGAGCTATAAAAAGCTGCCGCGGCGGGACGTGGAGGCCCTTTTATATCGATGTATCATCGCATCCGTTCGCCGCGCTGCCTTTGCTCGGCTTCTCCCTCTGCTCCTCGGGCGTGACACAGCAGCATGGCGATCCACGCATGAGAAGCCGCCAGCGAGATGCGGTTACAGCATGGACCGCGAAGGATCCCTGGCTATGACATCGCTGGACAAGAAAAGGCGTCTCCATATTTCATCTTAGCCGTAACTAACTAAACTCTCGGAAACTCTCAAGGATGTGTCGGGATATTGCTTTTTTCTTTTTTCTCTTTCTTCGTCCTTTGCTTCTGCGTCGTTTCTTTTGATACTTCTGCTTCCTTTGAAGCATGCATGAGGAATTATATTGGATGGTTCCTTGTCACACACACACGAGCCTGCAGCCATGGCATCGTTATGGCATGGTCCTATATGTATGGGCTCCATGAGAGTGTGGACAGCCAGTCTCATTGGGCATCGGGCGTTTGATCCCATCTATATTCGCCGTTTGGAAATCCCCCAGGATACACTAGGGACAAAGAGTTTTGCCCTGACTCGTGGAGAAGAAGAAAGGAAAAAGAAGGGGAAAGGGAATGGAGTCCGTAAGTACGGGGGTTAGCTGGAGGACTAATACCAAGTACACTCCGTACTCCGTATTATGTATGTGCGATGTGGCTTGCCTTCCGTTGATGGAGTAACGTGCCATCCACGCCCAATTTCCCTAACTCTTTTTGCTCTGTTCATGCTGATTCGGTTCCGGCATTCGTTCAATCTCCACAGTACTTACTTATGTTCGGGATGTGATCATACTTCCAGAGGCAACAGAGGCGTGAGTAAGTACCTCTAGAGGGTCAAGGCCCTCCAGGAACATGTTCCTGTGTCCCTTTCTTCGTCTTCTGTTTCCGTGCGTGAAGTATATACCCCAATGTTCCAGGTGGGACCATCAACGCTGGGAGGAGTCGCATATCCCGATCGAGGCAGCTCGTCTAAAGCCAAACGAACCGGCTCGCTTGCGCTTGGCGAGTCGAGTCAAAGCCATGTATTCTCCGTGGCTGTATATAAAAAGCCGCTCTTGAGGTCGCTTTTTCGGCGCTTCCTCCCTCAGCCAAGAAATGCTTATATCAGTGTTTCCTTCGCCGACGAACCTGCCCGGCTGCCACTTTTGGGCAAGCCGGCTCCATCCCCGTCTCATCCCAGTTGGCCGAGAGCTCGCCTCTTGTCCCGTTTACCCGCGCTCGAGGCTCCGTCAGATTGATCACAGCAACGAGAGATGTTGGCACTCTGTTCACTCTACGCCTTTTCGCCTGGGCGTGGTCGGTTCTTGTGGCGTCTTTTTCTTTTCCGGCACGCTGTGCGTGTAACTCACGGTGGGTTGCGCGGGTTAACTAACTGCCCACAGGGTGCAGAAGATACAGAGAGACAACAACCCTGGCATCAAGCTTTTCCCTGCAAAGAGCCCACAGTGGAGGCCACCATGACGTTGGTGGTGTTGTCGATGCTCCCGTTGCATCATCCCTGGCGTTGCTACTAAAGAAAAAGGGAGCAAATGACAATCCTCCAAAATAAGGGAGACTCCAAGTTACTCCGTAAAACGTCGCGAATGAAGCAAAAGAAAGAAGCAGCAAAAGGAACGGATCAGGAACCGCGGAAGGCGAAGGAAAAAGGAAAGAGAAGCTTCGGACCTCGGCTGAGCGGCTGTCGGAGTTTTGTTTACCCGGACTTGACCTGCCTCTTTTTGCAGTTGGCCGGAACTGCCGCTTTGGGTAATCCGCCATGAACCCTGTTTTTTATTTTCTTTTCCTTCCTTTTTTTCTTTTTTTGAACGTCAAAGGATTCAAAGCAACACAGAAAGCAGAAAGATCCATGGAGCAAGTGTTTGTATATCTCAAGGCTGGACGAATCTCCAACGCAACAGCTAACAACAATGTAACCATCCATGCAGCCTCGCAGGTGATGCACATAGTCGAGTACCCTTTCTTGACATCTTGCGTTGCTGAGAGCAGCTGCGTACGAGCTGGGTACGGGCTTTGCGCGTTAATTTCTCTTCATTTTGGGTGACTATCTGCCTAGCTACTACTGATTACCATGTTGTACAAGTTCACGAATTCTCCTGAGCTCGTATCTTCTCTCCTTTTTTTGCCCTTGATTTTCCCTTTTTTTTTCTTCCTTTAAATGTATTTTTCTTGTCTCCCTTTTTTTCGCGCATTTGTCTCGAGTCAACCCTCGTGTTGCTCGGTCCCGGTCATTCTCACCCATTCCTTTGATGCATTCCTCATCATGTCGGTTTTTGGGTTGTCGTTGGAAGGAGTGTCGTGGGGTTTACCAGGCAGAATTACCAGCGTCTCCACCCCAAGCGGCTTCAGGCTCCATGACGTTACCACCAGCACCGGGGACAGCAGCTGAGTCTGGTGTCTCATTGTTGTTATAGAAACCTCCACCGCCGCCGCCGTTTTCATCAGCAGGGGCCTGGGGGCAGCGTCGAATAGTGTGGCCCACTATGGGTTGTTATGGTCAGCATCATGAAAGGGCAAATATGCACATTTCAGGTAGGGGGTCCAACATACTCTCTCCACAGCAGCTGCATTTAACCTTACTCCAGTCCTTCTTTTTGGTGCAGTCGCGACTAAAGTGACCCACTGCCAACGTCCGTTAGCTCACACACTGGTATCATACAGGTATCATATAGTTATATAGATCTTGGATGAGAACTCACTTTCTTCGCAGTTGTGGCAGGTAACAGTCGCCATGTTGCGAGGCTGATCGCAATCTTTGACCATATGATCTTCGCTTCTATAGCGGCAGAATTATTAGCAGAGGCGATAAGAAACGGGGAGTCAAGATATATAAAACGGCCAACTAACCCGCAGTTACGGCAAGCACGAGAACCGCCTCCCTGAGGGCAGTCTTTGGCGAAATGGCCGACTACCATGACCTAGGTGTTAGCTTCCTCTTCCTCTTCTTCTTCTTGCAAGAATTGGGTTGATATGTATATGATGATACCTTCGTTGCAGCGCTTGCATTCAACTCCTTCGGCAGAGCGAGGCTCAGTGCACTCATTGGAACGATGACCTCCTTTTCTGTATCATGAGTTAGCATTGATACGTGGTAAAGCCTCAATGTGCAAAGTACGTACCCGCAGTTACGACAAGCAAACCTATCAACGCGGGCTTCCTTACAGTCACGAGCACGGTGACCAGGCTGCTTGCAGTTGACACACTTGACCTCCACACGCTCGACAACAGAATGCTCCTCCTTGCAGCTCTTCATGATATGGCCCATCTCTTAATGACAGCCAGGGTTAGCGGGGGAAATAGCCGTTGGGAAAGGGGTGGTGGTCTCATCTTACGTCCACAGTTGGAGCATTT
Organism: Nannizzia gypsea CBS 118893; assembly: GCF_000150975.2. Classification (NCBI taxonomy): domain Eukaryota; kingdom Fungi; phylum Ascomycota; class Eurotiomycetes; order Onygenales; family Arthrodermataceae; genus Nannizzia; species Nannizzia gypsea. Next base: position 4,444,111 of record NW_003345201.1, read on the forward strand.
GGGAATCTGACGATCGAGAGGGAAACCAGCCTCAGCAAGGCGTTCGAGGTTCTCCTCTGGAGTGGCAGGCCAGCGTTCCTTGAGGTTGATACGCTGGGGCTTGTCACTGAAGTAGATACCGACAACAAACTTGCAGTTGAGCTTTCCCTGGAGATTGACAACAGTGTGGCAATCACCAATTTCGCGTTCCTAACGGATTCTGTTAATGCCCATCAACCCGTCAGAAGTTCATTGCCACTCACAAGCGCGATCAAGTAGATGTTGAGCTTCTCCTGACGCAAAAGCTTCTCAATGTCAACATAGGTGGCAAGGGGAGCTGCCTTGTTGTAGATTTTCAAACCCTATACCCTTGATGTTAGCTAATGTCCCCTCATTCCAACAAAGAGGTCACTTACATCACGGAAATCTTCGAGGTCTCGCTCCTTGCTAGCCTTCTTCAAGATCTCCAAGGCCTCTTCTGGGAGCTTGTCAGGGACATTGTGCTGCTCTAACTTGCGGTTTTCAGTGCATTCCATGGTTTTGTGGCCTGAGCATCGGTTAGATCAAATTATATATCATGGCGAGCAAAATGATCAAACCATACCTTCAGCCTTGCAGTTCTTGCAGATATCTGGGGGACGGTCTGGACATTGGGCAGCTGGGTGTCCTTCCTTTTCGCAGATGCGACAGGTGCCAGTGAAGATACGAGGGTTTGGGCAGTCGCTCTTGTTGTGGCTGTTTAGTGGTGTCAGCTAAAAGATGTCTTTGATGTCAAAAACTGTGGTGTCTCATACCCTTCCTGGCCACAGTTGAAACAAGCTCCAGAGAGCTTTCTCGGTTCCGGGCATTCGCGAGCGAAATGGCCGGCCTGTCCACAGCTGTAAAGCGAGAAGATATTAGATATTTGGGAAAACTGATTTGGCAATTATCTGATACCACACTTACTTGCGGCAGGTATCACCATTCGCGTTGTCATCGGCAGTTACAACAGCCATGTCGTTGGGGTCACCGCCACCAAAGCCATCTCCCCCCTCGTTCCACGTATCATTGCCCCCATCGTTCCAGGCGGCATTGTCTAGAAGCAAAACACGTTAGCCAGACATATTCAAGCTGAACTTGACACCACTCAGTACGGATACGGATACAGTGCTCTCTGATGATATCAAATGTCACCAACGAAAGGCAGCCAGTACTGGGAAGGCCTCGGTATCCAGGAAGTAGAGAAAGGTAACAGACGACTTACCAGCCTCTCCTTTCCAGTCAGCCATGATGGGCAGCCTTGACAGGTTCTCTCTACTATGGAGAAAATAGTTTGAAAAAAGTTTTGGATGAAGAGAAGGAAGAAAGAGGACAGAGCCTTTGTGGAAGGAAAATGTGGGTTTAAAAGGTGAAGGAAAAAATAAACTAGCAAGCACAGCCGCTGACGCGCTCAGGAAAGTGAAGTCAGATATCTCGGCGGAGGGAGGGACGCAGAGTAGAGAAGGAAGCCTACAGTAATTGGCTTTGGTCAATCAGACAAGCAGAATATCAACTAGCAAAGCTGGCGCACTTCTGCAGATGATATTGTTGATGTTGTTGTTGTTGTTATTAGAAGAAAACTGCAAAGACGCGATGAAAGAAAGCAGACGAGAAGGAGAGATTTCCTGGACAACCACAACCACGTGTCTCCCTTAGCAACCACAGAGCAACACAGGGACAGGCTGGTCATGTTAACATCAGACATCTTAGAGTCAGTTTGGAGGGTGCGTTTCACTATTTTTACTCTGGCGATAATAACTGGTATATTGGCTGATAGCTAGTAAAGAAAGAGCTCATGACAAACGCCGGCTGGCTGCAGGACATAAGGCAGAGCAACAAAGACAGATATGCAAAAACCCCATGTAAGACATGTATATATATAAAAAAGGTCTTTGGCTACCCGTATATATTGTTTACGATCTATGTAAGTAGATCATATAACCAACGGTGGGTGTATTACTTGTCAATTGCAGGTTACTGCTGCTGACAAGTACCCATTATGACTTTTGCCGTAGACCTATAGACCTATAACTACCAAACTAGAAGGTATATTAAACACATCAACGTCGGGGATATCCAATGTATATCTATGGTATTCAATTCAAGTTGTGGCCTATTAGAGCCAACTTTGGTATCACCAGCCAAAATGACGTGTTTGACACTGTTTTGATATCAGGTAGCTGCAATGCCCCCTCAACTACAAGGCCGTAGTTGAATACTAACACTGCAATCTGGGTATGTCTCAACACGCAATTTATCCTCTTCCACCCATCACTCAGCAAGTCCTTTCGAGAATGATATGTTTGTTGAACAGTGAAGAAAACACGCCAAAAGTCGACTTGACGTAAGTGACTCAAACGCCAAGATATCTCTTACATAAGCAGCTAAACAACCGCCAAGTTGACACTTTCTCGACCTGCCTTTGAGACTCCAGCTGGACGATGGCTTAATGCGAGCAGCACAGACATATACGGCTACCGACAAGGCGATAAAATCATGGAACAGGCTCAGGTACAACCGCAGGCGATGCCAGGCGACCTTAACTGGCGCCTGAGTGCGCACCCACTCACTCTACTCTTCTTTCTCGGATTCAGGATAGGTATGCGATATATCGTCATCTCCAGGCACCCAGCAATGCACTAGCTTCACGTAGCTACAGCAATTGCCAGGCTGGACAGAAGAGCACTGCTAATTATATTGCTTAGGTAGCTTGCTCATGTACCTATTCGGCGTCCTCTTTATCAAAAACTTGTATGTCCCCGCTCGCAACAGATCAGCCAGGATTTGTCTATCTATCTAGCAATTAAGCCTATGCCTAATTACCTGTTCGCCTGCAGCATCCTCGTTTTCATCATCACTCTCCTCCTTCTTTCTGCCGATTTCTATTACCTGAAGAATATTGCGGGCCGTCGACTAGTGGGGCTAAGATGGTGGAATGAAGTCAATGTGCAGACCGGTGAATCGCACTGGGTGTTCGAGAGCTCAGATCCGAATACCCGTGTCATCAGCGCTACGGATAAGCGGTTTTTCTGGCTCGGACTCTACAGTACCCCGGCCTTGTGGATTGGACTGGCTGTACTGGCCATCATCCGACTGCAAAGTGTGATCTGGCTGAGCCTTGTCGGTATGTTTTACCACGTCACCGAGCCAAGTTATGTGGGCGAAATGCTGACAGAATATTCTAGCAATTGCCCTTGTTCTCACCATTACCAACACCCTGGCATTCTCGAGATGTGATAGGTTCAGCCAGGCTTCGTCGTTTGCTTCGAATGCCCTTTCTGGCGGTATTGCTGGGAACTTTGCTACTGGCATGTTTGGAAGAATTTTCAGATAACCATATCGTATTTCATACTCCATCCATCCATATATACCCATATCTGTGTCGCGATATTTACAGGAATACCTGGATGGGCGTTTAGATACTGCTCATTAGCACATGGGAATGATCTTTTTTTTTTTTTTGGCTCTAAGGCTCGGAGTTGGCGTCATTCTATTTCTAGTTGCTTGCGAAGCCAAAGCTTTGCATGTACTCAACCACCATTGTTTCATGTATCATACCTATGCCATTTTAATGGAGCTGATTTCAAACTGGCTGATACAAGGAGTACTTCTGGGAGGGCAGTGGATATATATATTAAGCAATACTAAAGAAGCAAGAGGTAATACTAACAGAACTATCACAGCTTGGCTCTCTTCTGAGCTTCCATGGCTTTACGCATATGCTTGAGCTCCTCCCGCACAGAGAGATCCTGCAGTATCTCCTCACTTCCTCCACCAACAACATATACCCGAACATCACGACTGATCGCTTCAATTCTGGACCCTTTGCCAGCCTTGTTATAGCCTGCTCCGCCCATAATCTGCTGGGCTTCCCTGCACACTTTCTCCAAGCAGCGCGTGCTCATCACTTTCAGCAAGGCAGTCATCCCTCCAATATCGACTTTCCGTCCAGTTTTCTCGGAGGTCTTGATTGTATATGCCAGCTGGTCCATAAATGCCTGGCAGGGCTCGATGAGCTGGCCCATTTTACTGATCTTTGCCCTGATGACCTGGTTAGCTAGTAAAGGTTTGCCGAACGTCTCTCGTGTAGTAGAGTATTTGAAAGCGTCTTCTACGCAAACGCGTGAGAGTCTAATGCATGCACTTGCGAGAGTGAGCCGTTCTGGGTTGAAGTCTACATCTTATTAGCCCGACAAAAAGGCCCATCTGTCACTTGGGTATGGATGAGAGAACGCACTTGACATGATATACTTGAACCCTTCATTCTCCTTGCCAATAAGGTTCTCCAATGGCACTTCCACATCGGCAAACTCCAGGAAAGTCGAACCACTTGCATGAACGCCGGAATTGAACATTCGTCGCCTGGTGACTCCCTCTGCCGTCAAAGGGATGATGAGAAAGGATATACCTCCATGGCCCGGTCCACCAGTTCTGACAGCGGCAGTGCAGTAGTCCGCCCAGATGCCGTTGGTTATCCATTTCTTTGCTCCGTTGACAATGTAGCGGTCACCAACTTTCTTTGCTACGGTCTTGATCCCAGAGACGTCCGATCCGGCTGTATTCGTTAGTAGGCATGCCTCATGTAAAGACGTAGCTTCTTTGTAACATACCGTCTGGCTCAGTGACCCCTAGACAGAATCTGATCTCCCCACGAGCAACTTTAGGCATGTATTCCAGTTTCTGCTTCTCAGTTCCGAAATTCATGATGGGCGGACATCCAATGCTGTTCCCTGCATTTAGACCCCAGATGGGTCCAGTGTATCCGACTCTAAGAACTCAACCCGGCATCAGTATTCACAGTAGTTATAGAAATGCAGAGATCCCCAGCCCATCAGTCTGTCTAACTACCTGTTCAACTCATCTGTCACAATCAGGGTGTGGAAGACGTCCCATTCTTCCGGCGCAATGCCCGCGGGCAGGCCTATTCCACCCATATACTCGGGCTTGGACCTGTCTATGACGCAGAAGCCATTCTTCGCAAACCTCTTGATGGTCTTTTCTCTGTTAGCTATAACTACTGGAAGAGGGTATAAGATGAGATATAAGTAAATAAGCAATGAGAACGAACTTCATCAGGGACAAAGCCTTGTTCTTCCCACTCCTGGGCGTACGGCATCAGCTCCATCTCCACGTACTCCCGAACAAACGCCCGGAGCTTCTTGTGAGAGTCATTGTGGTAAGGCGAGCAGTCTCGCGAATACCACTGGGGTTCGGCATAGGGGACAGGAGACCCAAAAGGAGCATCCATCTTGTGTATCTGCGTATGTTGTTTATGGCAGAAGTTCGCTGGCATGTGTTAGCCGGTTAGTGATACTTATCTCGTAACTCGCTGCCAAAAGCAATACCTAGTAAATAATACAAGCTTATTTTGCTTCCACCCGAGGTCTGGATAGAATGACATCGAGCTCTCATAGTCCATTGTAACAACAGCCTTTAAGCGGCATTTGTTTTCATTTTCTAGATCTCTCTCCCTTCTATAACTAGTCCACAACGGCCGGAAAGAGGTGGCATTCACTTAATCTTTCATATATTCAAACAGGCTACCCGTAACTAACTACCTAGCTTATTTAGCAGCTAGTTAACTACTGTCTTAGCTCTTACACGCGACCGTTAGATATCATGGAACTTGTATAGCCGGTGGCAGGTTCCTTTTGGGGGGTGAGCCACCACCAATAACTATATAGGTATCTATATAGATAGGTATAGACGGAACCTTGATTAAGTACTGTGGCCTGTATAAACTCTACCACGGTATACACAACCAGCTGGCTAGCTGGCTAATCAATGGGATGTTCTCACAGCTTCGACGGTTTCCAGACCGGACGCCGCTTCTCCTTGAAAGCCTGCATGCCCTCGATCGCATTATCCCCCAGCATCAGCTTCTTTGCGTAGTTGTCCCATATCAGGGTCGAGGCATGCTCCACGCTCGCCGTCTCCCAGCCCTGTCTGACGCCGGCACGGTTGACGATGATACTGTCGGGACTCATGGCAGCAATGCCACTGGCCATCCTGACGGCTTCCTTGACCAGGTCGTCAGCAGGAACCACCTTCTGCACGATACCCCATTCCTTGGCCTCTTGTGCGGACAGCGTATACGTCAGCAGGGCCAGCAGCATCGCTCGCTGCAAGGTGAGGTTCCGGGCCAGTCGAGGCAGGCCGCCGCAGAGTGCGCCTGTCCCTCGAGCAGAGTCGGGCAGCTTGAAGTCGGCGTGGTCTGCTGCGATGACGAGGTCGCTGTTTAGCACGATCTCGAAGCCGCCGCCGTGTGCGTGGCCGTTACAGGCTGCTATTATCGGTTTCTTGCCGGTGCGTCGAGTGAGTCCCGCAAAGCCAGTGGGAGGGTAGGTCACTGCCTTTGCGAGAGCGAGTTCACTGAGTTTCTCCATCTCCAGACGATCTAGGGCCGTGGTTGTATAAAAGTGAGCATGGAGGCGTGTAGTTATCTTAGGTAGTTTATATAGTCAATTGTGTATAAGACGAACCCTTGATGTCCATGCCAGAGCAGAATGCCTTCTTCCCAGCACCGGTGATGATGCCAACTCGTCTGATAGAGCGGTTAGAGGAGCTGTGGTCTCATGGCTGTGATATTTGTAGGAAGGTAGGAAGCTCTCACATCTGTGGTTCCTCGTCCATCCAGTCCCAGAGTCGGTCCAGCTCCCACGCTGCCTCGAAAGAGAGCGAGTTCATCTGAGCCGGGCGGTTGATGGTCACCAGCAGCACGTAGGGAGCCGGGAAGTCCAGCTTCACACAGGTCATGGACGGCGGTTGGGTATCAGTAGGCGCCATCTTGACTGTTGGCCAGTCGGTTAACTACCTAATTATTATAACAGTGTTGTGTTATGTCGATTATGATGATGGCAGAGAGGTCAGGTCCAGCTGTCCAGCTGTCCAACATGTCAATAGTTAAATATAACAGCAGCAGCAGCGGCAGTCCCAGTTACATATATAAAAAGGGACGGCCTCCTGAAGGTTTCTAGCCCCAGCGATGGCGCGCGAAGGCTTGAGGCTTGCTTCGTATTTGATTCTTCGAGTTAAGTCTGGGGTCTCGTCCACCTTTCCATGCAGGTCGACAGCTAAATAACTGACAGCCAACAACAGCTCGGCTTCTTGCAAGATGAAGACATGAGCATGTGAAAGAAGCAAAAAAAGAAGACCGTTGCAGCTGCAGGGAAGATGCAGTTCGCCCTTGGTTCATCCAGGGATCAAGGGGTTCGACTTCACGATAATCAACCTCAGCTGAGCTACAGAATATAATAATATCGACCAGACTATAACCTCGACCTCTCTCGATCTCTCAGGGAGCTCGTATCGCCTCGGCAAGCCCAGCCTGATACGAAGGGCTACGGCTATGGAGAAGAAGATAGTCGCGAACGGAGCCTGAGATGGCAACGAACGGACGCACCTCTCCACGGAAGGAGAATAGGGAGAAAGAGATAGCCTTCTTTCAGTCCTCGTCTGATCGGCAGCGGGCCGTCTTATTATTACATCCTGGACGCTGGACGAGCGAGGCTACCGTTCAATGCAAGGTGCAAGGCGTGGTGACGAGATCCTGGCCTCCCTCTTACATATTGATAACTTGCTTCAGCCGGTTATGACGAGATGCCGTATCAATGGCACGGAGTAAACCGAGGATAAGCTGGCCTGCTGCTGTCTATCTACCGCTACGTGAATTGGCTATATGCAGAGCCTAAGATGTCTATTAAGGGTTCCTGCATCTGTTGATATTGCCACAAGAGGTCTCGTGGCCAGCAAAGACAGGCCTAGCTACAAGTTGCCGAGGTGACGTCCATATGCTGGTCCATGGCATGTCTCTGATTGATCTCATATCTTGCTGTCGGGCCAGGGGGTGGTGCATAAGTCGAGGGGACGCAGCATGTACTGAGTATAGACAGAGGGAACTTAGTCGTGAGAGACTATGAGGTCCCTGGGATGCATCATAAGCATCTTTACCGTGTCCCTTTGACTGCTTCATGTCTCTTTCCCTTGGCCGTGCATCTCTAGATATGATGGCCGAAGTCATCGAGCAATAACTAATAAAAATAATAATAATGCCTTTAGAGCCAGCGGATCAACCTGTTATCTAAATAGTTAGTCCTTATATACATTGCCTTCTTTAATATTTATGTATAATCAAGTGATAGTTAGCTAGATTTATAAGGTAAAGATGAATACTTGTCCTGTTGAGCTGCCGTTAGTTGTTGCATATTAAACCATTCGTTCGCCAGGCTTAAACCTGAAAACGCCCGAGGCAGCAGCACGAGCATCATCCTTGGGAGCCGTGACGCGGTGTAATGTCAGACGCTTGCTGCTGTTGTAGTTCTCTCTCCGGACCCAGAAGAACCAGATAAGGACGGTTGCAAGCGTGAGTGGCAGCGCAACTGCCCAGTATACCCATAGAAAGGGCGATGCCTTTGGCGGAGACGACTGATCGCCCCATTGGAACATGTCCATGCTAAACAGCGTAGCCACAAAGGAGCCCGGCAGGTATATGATCCCAAGAATCGAGATGGTCCTCATAGCGATGCTGTCGCGCTTAGTATCTATGGCTATAGCAGCAGTGTATTCAGAGTCACTCTGCGTGATATTGTTCAGCATCTAATCGAACGCGTCAGTCAGCCATTGGTAGGTAACTAGTGAAAGATGAAAGATGTAAGATGAAACTCACAAACGCAGTCTGGCTCTGGGTTCTGTCCGTCATCTGCTGCACCTGCGACAGTAGCATGGCGGTCCGTCTCCGCATGTACTCTACGTCTTCGCAGACCATCGACTGTGCGGCGCTGAGACTGTCCAGGAACGGGTTGGGAGGGCGACCTACAGGGCAGCTGTCCCTATCCCTGATTGACTGGACGAGCCAGTCACCGCAGCCTAGACAACACTGCGCCGCATGCCTGATGATTGCGAGGTCCGTCTGGCAGAAGCTTAGTTTTTGGATTATGGTCTTTGCGTCCTCGAACGCAGGCGGTTTATCGACGCTGCGACGGCGGCCGGGGTCCATGATCCTGCCCGGCTGCCCGTAGCCCGTCTGCCGCTCGATCGACAGGACTGCATCATCGATGCTGCTGCGGTGTATCTCGATCTGGTAGTGGTGCGAGCGATACAGCGCGGCGACGAAGGCATGGGGGTCGAGACATCGCTCCGGCGCCGCCAGCAGCGCGGCAAACACGGCGTCCTCGTCCTTGAGGTGGTGGTACAGGACGTAGGTCGTGCGGCGAGACGGGTCGAAGGTTACAGACACGCTGTCGAAGCCCGTGGACCGCGAGCTGGCGACCTTGAGGATCAGGGACAGCCGCCTGGTGGTTGGGCAGCGGAAGGTGGTGAAGACGCCGTTGTTGGAGAGGAAGACCTCGACGGTGCGCGGGTGCAGCTTCCACGACTCCTGGAGCGCCTCGAAGGCCTGCCTGGGGAGCGACAGCGCGAGCCTGCCGGGCAGCAGGCGAGGCACCGACAGGACCCTGAAGTGCCATCGCTTGGGGCCATCGCCGTCGCCATCTCTCACGGCTTTGCCAGGCGTGTCGATGAGGCCGTCTTCGAGCTGGTCGAGCTGGATCTGCGCTTCCGAGATGTGCGTGCGCCCTGCCGAAGCGCCCCCTGTAGGACACGAAAACGAGCCTCGCAGCACCCTCAGGCTCTGGCGGCCGTCGATCCTGGCTGGGTCAGCCCATCTGGCGAGCTGTTCCTCCCGGGTCTCCATGGCTGGCAGGTCGATATAGATCTATGTAGATCGATGTTGGGCAGGACGAGCAAGTATCTGTGTGTGCAGCATTTGATGCCCGCCGCCCGTTTCGTATATCTACGAGCCCTGCATCGGCTCGACAGCCTCGTCCGCTCTTCGTGCAGGCCAATCGTCTAGCTCAGTGAGTTTACTAGGAAGATGTTTAGTTGATGTCCAGAGCAGATATCAAGAGACGCCATGGGCAGGTTCTACAGTGAGCTATGAACCGGACATAACTATACATACGGACTACGTAAAGAGCATGTATAGATCCTGTTCTCTATCCTGTTCTCTAGAGATCGAGATGCATGCTGTAGTCGCGCATGGCCCCATTCTACTCCCTGCCCTGTAGGGATAAACAAGTCGATATACTGTTACATGCACTCCAACATCTACCCATTGGCTTGCATCTTCCCAACAAGCGCATAACCCCAGCTTGCTGCGCATCTGCCCGGATGCAAGTCCCTTTGAAGTATGCTTTCATCGTAAGTCTCGACTTCTAGCAGGGAATTAATTCTATTTAAAACTCCTGGGAAGTAGTTAACTAACGGTTCGCACTTTCAAAAGTGTATAGACCTAGCAATATCCATCCCTACATGCTTGTGGCATTGCACCGCCCTTTGCATCTCGGGCCTCATCCAACAGCTATCAACTATCAACTGTCAACTATCTCACCGCAGGCAGATCCCGGACGGAGAGGGAAATGCTCATAGTAGAGGGGGAAGATAGTAACTCGGCCATATCTCGTAGAGGATACTGCTTCAGTGTATCTGCTATACTGTCTGTCACTCAAAGTATATCTATTCCACCAGTTCATAAGAGATCTTATCCCTACTTTTTGATTGTCCAACAGTTATACCAGATGCATGGCAAAGTTAACTATGCATAGGGAAATGCTGGGGATTGTTGGTATCAAATTTGGCCCCTAAAGTTTCCATGATGGTGGTTATTCCAACATGGAACAGGGAACTTCGCTCTCTCAGATATAGCAACATCCCGATAATCTGTGGTTGACTGGAAGACGACGGGGATTCCAGGGGAGCTTCAGTCGAAGACCATAGGGGGCGCAGCTTCGTAGAGGGAGGGTATATAAAAGAGTAGAAGCACGGCGGCCTTTGCTGATGGGATATCATACACAATCACATCAATCAAAGCCAGCTTCCACTACATCTCACTCAACATAAAACCCAAAGATCAAAGACCAAAGACCCTACAGCCACCATCCTCAAAGATGCTTATTAGAGCCTTTATCCTGTCCCTCTGCCTTCTCAGGTCATCCGCTCTCCCTGCGCCGGAGAACCTTTCTCCTGGTGATGGCATTCCGGGTGGAAACGCCAGAACTGCAGGTGTCATTCCGGCACCTGGGGAACCATTGCACGGAAGACTCCCTGAGCTTAACAAGGACGAAACAAAGAGTAAGAGACAGTCATTCCATCCTGTACCTGTAGATGTATCTATGCTGACCTTCTAATAGAAGCAATACGCCTCGCGGAAAGAGGGATGACCGGAGAGGAGCTCCCAAAGTACCTCATTTTCGCTGGACAGGCATCAAATGTGACGGAGCTAGATACCGGCGTGATCAGTCTTGACTGGGATTGCCCCGACGGCGGCATCGGGACAGCCTGCTCCTGGAGCGGTGTACCCATAGTGATCAGGATTGCCCTTCTTGTGGAACAAATCGACACTCTCAACGGCTCTCTGGGCACAATTTCGGCCGTCGACGGATGGCATGTCGCTAACATCAATACGCCCGATGAAATCCGCCTGATGGAGAACCATCTCTCGCTTATGCTCTCCACCGAGGTCTACCATGTTGGTATTTGGTATGGTGAAGGGCAAAGGACTGTGCCTCTATCTACACGAAGTGTGGACTCTACCACGGCCACTCCGCGTCATATCTTTGCAGGTGACTTTCAAGGCCATCCCGTCCACTTCACCTATATGGGCCAGGTAAATAACAACACCCACTTTCGATTTGGATACGGCCTCGGCCCCATAATAGCAGAAAATCGCCGCCGCATGAACCGCCGTGAGACGCTCACGATCAATAACCAGTACTTCGACAAGGGCGGCTTCGACTATGCTGGAGTAGCGCCAGGCGCGGCTGCCTATCTTAACCCCGACAATCAAGATGACTTTTTTAACTGGGTTTCAGAACAAGTTTCCTGTTATTTTGAGGAAATTGATGATTTCCCACTCGCCCCTGCACTCCAGTTCCAGATCTATAACTCGCTTGACAAGATGACTCTGGCGGCGAACGTTATAGCACCCTTCACCAAAGACTCCGAATCAGCTATTGGGAGCGTGGAACCGACAGGCGGAATCATCATAAATGATAAGTGTGCCTACAGGTATGAGGATCCGCATGGGTGTGAAGCGTGTGAAGATGAAGAGTATGAAGATGAAGAGCTGCAATAGCTGTGATCAGTACTCGGGCGTTGCTCAGGTAGCCACTAGCAGACTGGACATTCTGAGCGTGCTAGTTGTTGGTCCCTTTGGTTGGTCGTGGAGTGTTGCATAGTGTTTGGCAGATAACTGATGTAGATAGTTTATAGAGCTTGATATAATTGATGACGTTAGACAAGACAGATGCTACATGTGGATGTATAGTTAAGCAGTGGTGAAGACTAGACTCCCGCAGGTGCTTCTTATATAAGTAGAAAGTCGCGGTTAAGGTTGGTTATAACCTGCGCTACAGATAACCCGGTTATTTAGGGGGTCGGTTATAGCTATGTGATTAGCTTAGTAAGCAGCTGATTAAACTCTTGGTTGCAGTTAGTATGGCAGGTCTTTAGCCAATGAGCAAATGATTTAAATATGATATAAAATTAAATATATCGCCCTCCCTATGTACCTAATATAATAGAGGCAAGAGAGGTAAACAGAGCCATATTACATCTGCTTGTGTACATAACAGCAGGTATTCAGCCCCTGTAATATTCAACCGGGTTATTTATAGCTAGGCAGTTAGCTGGTGATGCCGAGAGCCCTGGTTATGTAGTTCATTAACTATACATAACTACTACTAGCCCGGGTTCCTCAAGCTACGTCAGGCTACATCAAGCAGCAGACCAACAAGCCGTCAATTGTACGGCAGCAGACAGGGCCGTCACGATGGCCACCAAGAGCGTCCTTAGACGAGCCCTGCTTTACGGTAAGCTGCAGCCATAGCTTGCTAGCCAGCCAGATACCTAGTATCTACCTACCCTGCTAACCGCCGTCCAACCAGTCCCTGGCTCATCACAGCGCATGCTCGACAAGTCCCGAACACTCTCTGTCGACTGCGTCGCCTACGACCTCGAAGACAGCGTCACTCCGTCCAAGAAAGCCGAAGCTCGCAGCCTGGTGCGCGCAGCTCTCGACCTGCCCTCGCCCGCCGGCGCCAGGGAGCGGGCAGTACGCATCAACTCCGTCGGCAGCGGGCTTGCTCTAGCCGACCTGACGGAAGTGGTGAGCCATACATACCACTCACATTCCAGCATAGTAGTTATATATCACCAGCTAACACGGCGTGCGTCAGCTTAAATCTCCCAACCTCTCGACGCTGGTGGTGCCGAAAGTCGACTCAGCCTCAGACCTCACCTTCATATCCGACGTGATCTCACATACCCTCTCCACCGCCGACGCCCACCTACCGCGTCCACAAATCTCCATACTCGCCCTCATAGAAAGCGCAAAGTCCATCACCAACCTATCACAGATATGTACCGCCACGCCGCTCCTGTCCGGCCTGATCTTCGCTGCAGAAGACTTCGCGCTCGATCTAAGCATCACTCGCACCCCGTCACTGAATGAATTCCTCTACGCCAGGAGCGCCATAGTTACCGCCGCAAGGGCCCATGAGCTGCCTTCCGCCATCGACCTGGTCTGCACGTCGTACAAGCAAGACGGAGACGGCATGTCGGTGCTAGAAGAAGAGTGTTGGTCCGGTAAGAGGCTTGGGTTCAATGGGAAGCAGTGTATCCATCCGACGCAGGTGGAGAGGGTGCAGGGGATTTTTGGGCCAGAGCAGAAAGAGGTCGAGTGGGCTGTTAGGGTTGTGGTTGCGGATGAGAAGGCTGCGAGGCAGGGAAGGGGAGCATGGACGCTGGACGGGAAGATGATTGATGTCCCCGTTGCGGAGAAGGCGAGAGCGATTGTGAGGAAGGCTGAGGCGTGCGGGTTTGATGTCGAGGGAGTTAGGGAGAGATGGAAGCATCAGGAGCCGGAGTAGTTAGACCTATATCTATCTCCCCATCTACCTATATATATATATATATATATCTACTACGATGTCTACGATGTGATGTTACTTGTTTTGGTTGAATACGGGAAGAACTGTAAATATTAGAATCAAATCAGATAAATCATTTGCATGGTCTAAGGCTCTCTAAACTGGATAAGCTTGTTTGGTTCAAAAGCCGACTGAGGAACCAGGAGGAGTCGTCTTATCATAAGAGACAATAGAAGAAAGCACAAAAAAAGGCAGGAGAGAATCTGCCAAATCCAGGAGAAACTGGTAGCAAAGTGCCGAATGTTCAGACCATCGATTAAAAAAAGTAGTAAGTTGTAGTGTTGGAATGTACACGAGTAGTCGGCCTGCATGATTGAAATGGTGCAGGTTGAAAAGGATGTAGAGGTGACTATCGATTATCTCTCTGTATATTGTTGCTTTGTGCTGAGCAATGGTCATTCATGTACTGTGCTTGTGCTTGCGTCTGTCGTAAAAACATCTCGTTCGTTAAATGTAGCGTTGGCTACTTGTTGGAAGGAAAATTATTGGTGTGACCTAAACTGATCAGGCTTGCTTGCTGCTCATGCTTTGGCTGCAGCTCCCTCTCGCTTCAGTAGCTGTATCTTGCCCATCTTGAGGACGGGACCAGGCTCGGGGGATGACGAGGATCCTTCTGCAGTCACACTTCCATCTTCGTCGCCAGTGTCATTAGTGGCGGTGTTTGGATCAGTAGTATTCGTGCTAGCTGCGGCAGCGGCAGCAGCAGCAGCAGCAGCAGCAACGGCCTTGCTGATCTCTCCGGCGGGCTGGTCGGTGCTCTGATTCTGGTTCTGGTTCTGGCTCTGTGTCTGCATCTGAGTCTGAGTCTGGGTCTGAGGCTTGGAGGCAGCGGACGACGGGGATAGTGAATTTCTGTCACTGCTAGTCGTTGCCGTAGTATTGATGCCAATGACAAAGGCAACAAATCCACCACGTTCGCCGGGCACACTGAAGTCGCGGAACACATAGCTGTGTTCCGTCAGCCAGCCCTTGACGGCCTTGCCAACCTTGTCCTTGCCATTCTTGCTATGGTGCCCACTACCGGTGATGACGTAGAGGTAGTGCTCCCGCAGCTGAGAGCTCTCCTTCAGGATGTTGTCGAGGTACGCGATCGCCTCGGTCGGGACCAGACCGTGCAAGTCAACGTAGAACTCATCGTCATTCTCGGCAATGCGCTTACGGCCCTCTTCGAAGAGCAGCCTGGCAGCCTCTCGGTGGCAACGACGCATAGCATCGTTTTCAGCCTGACCTCGGAGCGACAGGGCCTTAGCAGCCCGCGCATCGTTGCGGTTCCAGGCTTGCGCAGCACTATAAAACGTAGTTAGTTAACACGGTCCAAAAAAAAAAAGAGTAAGTGAGGGATGGTTTTACCTTTGAAGGAACTTGTTCCTTACGTTACCGTGGGTGATGGCATCCACACGGTACTTCAAGTAAGGCTGCGTCCACTCGACACCGGTTTCGAGCCAAGGGATGTGCTTTGGCGACGGGATGGCCTGAGCCTCCGCGCTGATCTCTCTGGTGTTATTGGCGGCAGAGGATCGAGCTCCCTTCTGAGCTCCCTTCTTCGACGAAGGGGACATGCGAACTGCGTCGGCTAATGACGTACCGGACGCGTCTCTGGCAGCCTTGGTAGCCTCTCGATGCTGGTTACCACGTTTACCGTGGTGTTTCTTGCCGGGACGACTGTTGAGAGCCTGAAGCGTCGGGAACGCCTCAGGGTCGTCCACTGCGGGAGCAGAGGTGGCTGGCTGCTCGCGGCTCTGGTGCTTGCTCCCAGGCCGCGAGTGAGAACGTGTAGCTGACGGGTTCAGCATGTTCTTGTTTTTGATGCTCGACGACGAGCCTGGCCTCATCTGAGGGCTACCGGCCATGAACTGCATCTGGGTCCGATGGTGCCACTGGTCGGCGATGCTGTTGCTGTTGGTGGTGGCAGTTGCAGCAGAAGAAGCGGTCGAGGGAGGTTGGAGAGGAGGAAAGGCCTCGTAGTTGTCCTGCAGCGGATAGACGCTGTTTTGCTGCTGCGACGCTGCGTGCGCAGAGTAACCAGAGACGCTCAGGTTGTCGCTGTTGATGCTCATGCCTCCTATTAAAGAAGACGGATCATGCGAGAAGGGACAAGACTCTCCTGCAAGACAGTTGCCCATAAGCCAGTATCTGTGCGTGAACTATTAGCATAAGAGTCTTTTTGACGTGATAAGGAACTAGGTATAGATATAATAAACAAACAATGGCAGACGTACTTGCAGACATGGCTGGTGAGATCATGGCTGAACCGACAGTCCATGCGAAGACACTGGCCAGTGGACAACCAATATTTACAGACAACGGGAGTCCGCGCAGAGCTGGAGGGCGTCAATGGCCGAGCTGGATCCATGGCCGTAGACTTGCCGATCAGAACGCGGCCTTCGTTGCTGGAAGAGAGAGACGGCGTTTCCAGGTGGTGCTGGCCATGGGCGTGGTGATCCTGTTCAGTGAGAGATGCAATTGTGGCTCCCAGATCATACCCGTTTGCCTCGAGGGCATGCTCGATCTCCTCGTTGGTCTTGCGTTCGCCTAGCACTGACCTTAGAATGTCGTAGGGACTCATGTCCGGAGGCGCAACCCATTCTGGAGCAGCAGCACTGAGACCTGTAGACGAGGCGGTGCTCCTTGCATCCTCGTTGACCAGCCAATCGACGTTATCACTGCCGAGATCACCGTATATCTCGGGAGCAGCTGGACGCTCCGAGAAGGAGTAAGTGCTGAGATTGGGACTGTGCGGGATGGGGAGCACTTTTCCCAGCCGCGGTGACGGTCGAGGAGAGGTAAAGGGAGATGCTGTCAGTGATCTGGGCGCGCGAGGAAATCCCCCACGGGGTACGGGGAAGCCAGACTGGGTCGTCACTGGGCTGGACCCAGTGTTCGAAGGAGGAGACAGCGGCGTGGCCGAGCGAGCCATCTGCCACGGCGCCGGGGAGGAGCGGCGAATGACTGTGTGCCGGACGGGAGGCTGCGAGGCATCGGCCATGGACGAGCTGCGGTGCCGCCAGAGGACGTCGAGCACGGCGTTCTCGAGCGCGGAGTCGGTCAGGGACGACTGCTCGCGCAGGAAGGCCTCCAGCTTCTCGGCCTTTTCCTCCTCGTTGTCTTCCTCATTGTTCAGGATGTGCAGGCACAGCTCGTACGTTTCCTCAGACACCATGATGGCGAGGATCTGTCTCGTCCTCCTCCTGGCTGGCGTGTGAATGAAAAAAAGGGCGGGGTGGTTTCACTTTCAGGAGGCCAGAGACGGGCAGGACAGCCAGACAGAAGCTCGCGGCAGAGCAGACAGCAGCAGAGACAGACGGCAGACTGCAAGCTATGAGGAGAAGTGAAGCAGAACCATCATGAGCAGGACGAGAAGAGGCGTGTTTTTGCTGGGTGAGACGGAGGCTGGTTGGCTGCTTGAAACGAGGGTGAGCAGAGGATCCTGGCAGCTGAAGCGACTGGCAAGCATGGCTAGGGACCTACCAGGAGCTGGACGGCAGCTGGACGAGATAACGGGACGCAGAGGACGCGCAGGAAGCCTATCACTGGCAGGTGGACGTTGGTGGTTGGTAGAAGTTGAAGATGCTGAAGATGTTGAAGTTGGAAGTTCGGAAGGTGAAGAAGGCGAAGGAAGATGCGGCGGCTGACGAGGGGAGGAAGTGAGGCAGGACTAAGTATAAGACTCGAGCAGCAACACAGGACAGAGTGGGAGACGAGCAACACAGCCAGCAGCCTCGAGCAGAGATTTCAGGCCCGGGAGACGCTCTGCAGTGCTTTATTTGCCTGCTTTATCTGGTCAGAAGCTGTTCTTGCTGCTGTTTTGTATAGATCTACAGCCAAAACAGACCAGGCGTTGCTACTTTTCTCCTTTCCTCCTTTTCCTCCTTTTCCTCCTTTTCAGTCCGGACCAGCTTGTGTTATTTGTTTAATGCTTAGAGTGAGATCCGGACTCTTCTCTTGTTCTCTTTTTCTTCTCTTCTTCTCTTCTTCTCTTCTTCTCTTCTTTATATTCACTGTCTGTATTATCTTCATCTTCATCTTCATCTCTACCAACATCTACTAACATCACCAACATAACCCCTTAATGGTCTAGATGCAACCCCTTTTTGTGGCTGTGCAGCAACTCCCAGGATGAAAAGTCCACGCTGTTAAATAAGACCTTTTGGCAGCCATCTTGTATATATCTATATCTAAATATTTTTACTTATATCTATATATCTATTTTATATCTGTGTGTGTAACGTTACATGGGCAATGGGATGAGCAGCCATGGAGTCCCAGTCACCCGCTGGACGGCCGCAGCGCTTCTCAGCAGCGCCCTGGTCCAGCGTCTCGCAGCCGGCAGAGTCGAGCTCTGCTCCGAGATCCTCTGCTGGCTGCTGCTGCCGACGCTCTCCAGGGCTGCCGCCGCCGCTGCTGCTAGACGGCCCCAGGGTGCGCCTGCTCGCTCCTCGAGGGCTGGTCCCCTGAGCCTGCGGGACTCGCCCCAGCGCCACGCGGGTTCGGCGCTCTCGCTCTGGGTGGCTGCCCTTTGCATAGTCCTGTCCTGTCTCTCGAGAGCTGAGATCCGTCTTCTAGCGTTCTTCGTGAGTTCTTCTGATACATCAATACCCTCTACAGACAAGATGTAGTTATGGCTATGCTGTTGTTATGTCAAATGGAAGGCTGACCGTACCAGCCAGCGTTGACTCCCTCACTTCTGGCAGTTCAGCGACACTTTGGCTCTTCTTATTCCTCTGTTGCTTCTGCTTCTGCTTCTACTTCCGCCTCTGCTTCTTATTCGTCCTGGCTGTTTTATTCCCTGGCAAATACCCTCTGGGGCACTTCGTTGGTGGCTCTTCTGTTCATTCTCACCCTCTCCGACTGGGACTTCAGGGGCCATGCTCTTTCGGCTCTTCCTGTCCTGGCGCTGTTGGGAGTCTACCTCACTTTCATGCCAAAGTCGGAGAGGAGGAAGAAGGTGTCTCTCCTGCCAGACGTCAACATCGAAGATGCTGTTGTTCCTGTCTCGCTGCGAGTTGTCCCCTTGCTGCTCGTCTCCCTAGGCGTCGAAGTCGCTCTCTTTGGCTTTCCGTCAGGGGGTGCTATCCTCACTCTGATGCTCGGCTGTGCAAAGTCCCTATCCTGGTATTCCATCATTCAAGCAGTATGTTAATATTCAATAATGTCCCGTTCACTTAGCCCTGTTCATGCTTACAGTCTATTTTAGGCTAGATACTCCTCATGGTGCACTGCTGCTGCAACAGGCACCTTTGGCATCATGTCGACCCTTAGCCCCTTTATGCAGTCTTCAGGTACCAAGGCCCTGTCCCATGTAATAGCATCCCTATTCTCCCTAGGTCAGACCATCCACATGCTCCCAAAGCAAGCATCAAACAAATCGGCTCTCTGGGTCTTCTCCCTGGTGTCTCTAGTACCTTATCTAGCCAATATAGTCGCTATCAGGCCTGCAGACTCCCCACAGTATGTCGGTTTCAGAAACCAAGACCATCCCATCGAGACACTCACACACCGAGGCAAGATGAACTTTAGAGAGCTCGTCAAAAGGCAGTCTCAAAACTATACCGCTGCTCATGCCGAATATCA
>NW_003345201.1:4463763-4581161 GCF_000150975.2 Nannizzia gypsea CBS 118893
TCAGGATTGAAGCCAGGCTTTACTTTGCCAAATCTCACAAATCCCCCATCATCGATGACTTTGACATGATATACACTGCTATCTCGCCGTTTTGGAAACTGAGCGGTAAACAGGTGATTGAAACCATGGACCGCGCTCAAAGCACTGCAGACAGCGAGCTTTGGCTCTGCAATTTTCATGGCTCCATAACTAAGACTCAGTGTCATCATCCCAGTCGCTCCTTTGACAGACATATCCAGCTTCTGTTTGATACCTTACTGAAAGACATACCAGGAACCATCCCAGATGTCAAGTTTCTCGTCAACCACTTGGACGAGCCGAGAGTCGTACTCCCTCATAATAGCCAGGACACGGATAGTACCAAATTCAATCTGACCAATCTCTCCAGACAGCCAGCTTGGGAGCCGGTCACCAAGCATTGCGGTTCTAAGAAGGGCCATTCTAGCAATCCAGTGGAGATATATTCATATGGTCTTCCTTTCGTCATCAATCGAACAGAAGATATGGATCTGTGCACTCACCCTGAATACGCCACCATGAATGGCCTCTTCATGAGTCCTACCTCCCTCCGCCTGTTCGAGGGCCTGGTACCCATCTTATCAACCGGCTCACCTCTCGCCATGGGAGACATCCTATACCCTAGTCCCGCCTACATTGAATCTGAGTTCCAATACGATAGCACAAAGGACGTCGCATGGCTTAAGAAACGCAACAATCTCTACTGGGCTGGTTCTACGACTGGCGCCTTTGCTCAAACAAGCTCCTGGAAACACTACCACCGCCAAAGATTCGTTGCTCTTGCACAGAACCTGGAAACACGCAAGCATGGCTATATCCACAAGACCGAAGGTGTACTCAGCAGCGTCAGGTCATACTTCCTTAATGCCAGGCTATACGACGTTGCCTTCACCAAGATATTTCAATGCGAGACCAAATACTGCAGAGAACAAAGGGCTTACTTCCCTTCCAAACCGTGGGCAGACAAGGACAAAGCATTCAAGTCTCGACTGGTCTTTGATATAGACGGTAACGCCATCAGTGGGCGTTATTACAAGTTACTTGCATCGAACTCAGCGCCCCTCAAACAGACTTTATTGCGGGAATGGCATGATGACCGGCTGGTGCCGTGGGTGCATTATATACCCGTTAGCCAGAGCATGGATGAACTGCCTGAGATGGTTTCTTATCTTACTTCAACGGTGTCTGGACGTGAACGTGCGCGGGAGATTGCTAACCAGGGCCGAGAGTGGTTTTCACTGGCGTTCAGGCAGGTTGACATGACTATATATATATACCGGTTGCTGTTGGAGTTGGCAAGGCTGCAAGATTCTGAACGACAGCCATCTTAGGCATACTTTCTATTTATTGTCGGTAAAGGTTTAATGTTCTGTTTGCGGCCTTAGGAGGGCCTAGGGGGTTATTACCGTTGCGCCTCCGTATTCCACTTGTGTGGCTTGTGTATGTCTAAGTTATTATACCTAGAAAAAGAAGCTACCTAATAAATATCTTCTATAATGGAAAAATTGAGGCCCGAGATTTTCGTTTTGAGATTCAACCTCAACTCACTTCCCAGGCCGCAAGAGGAGAACGCAATGTCAAACATTTGTTACCATGGTGAGAATATTGCCTTCTTTTTCTCTAGGCCAGCTCCTTAAAGTTCAAAAGGGAACATATACCATTGCCAAACAACTCCAAGAGACCGTTTGGCTCGCCAAGTAAGGAGTATTCATGCATATCCTTCATCGGTTCCGATTCAACGGCTGAGCTAACTGACAGATTGAGCCAGGAATCAAGACCAGCAACCTGTGATCGTTAAAAGCGCCAACCACTTTCGTATTGAAAATGAACGAGATGTTCTAAAGCGCTTTCAATCTCGAACCCCTTTCCTGCGCCCTCTGGTAGATGAGATCTCAGAGCCGTCAGAACCGCCTACAATTGTTTTGAAGCATTTAGATGACAATCTCCTCGACGTTGCGGCTTTGAAAACCCCCCTGAGAAGCCAGGAGGTGAAGTACGTTGCTAAGGGGATCCTTGAGGCGTTAAAAGTGCTTCATGAGGAAGGTTTTGTCCACACCGGTAACTTCCCACTCTTCTTAAATAGATCCCGCATACTTTATAAGGATATTAGTTAACAGTAATTTACAGATATCAAACCAGACAATGTTTTCGTCAACTACAAATCTAAGGACAACATCACAGATAGTGATGAAGATATACGCTTCACAGATGTACAATTGGGAGACTGCGGGAACACTGTTCCAGCCGATTCAAATTATGCAAAGGATTGTGATATGATTGGTGCACCGATATGGCGAAGCCCTGAAGCCCAGTTGCAGATAGGATGGGGGATGCCGACTGATATATGGTCATTTGGGGCAATTGTATGCTTTGCACAAAATATCTATTACTCTCTTAAATGACGGGCACTGACCACTGACTGGGTATCATCTAGCTTATCACCCTCATCTATGGAGACAACTTCTTCATGTTTAAACCGGATGTTCCGGCGGACCATAATGAGTATGAATTGAGGATCCTTCGCCGTCAATGCCTGTTTTTTGGTCCGTTCCCAGAGTCATATCAAGAAATCGCCGATAAGGAGTCGTTGGCGATTTTGATGTATATCATGAGCAATATATCAGCTGCGGAGCGGAAGCCATTTGAGCGGATTTCGGAGCGAGAAATTTCAAAGGAAGATAAAATTTTTCTTCTTAAGATCATGAAGCTCGATCCAAGGGATAGACCTACAGCCAAGCAACTCCTGGAGGACAAATGGTTTAATCTTTGAAGCAATGAAAGTTTTGTTAGCCCGTATGTAACTATTTATTTATATTTTACTTGCAGGCCATGTCAATGAGAATACGGCAGCATAAATTTATACAATAGCTGTCGAAGACATCAACAGGCTAACAAAATTTGATGTTAAGTACTTTTAATACCGGCGAGTTTGGGGAGATTTAGTCTTACCCAACAAAAGAAGCCGTATCATCGTGGTCAGCAGCAAATCATATATTGGGTGGGAATACACACTTTTTCTTACTTCTAGTTCCCCGCGCAGACAGAGGAAGCTCAGTTACTGACGAATTTTTCTTAAGAGGAAACTTCATGAGTGCGGATGTTAGTGTTATAACCATGAGCATCCGGAAAATCTCGCAAATTAAGACATTGCTCCGCGGAGCCATATTCCTCTAGAGGTAGAGCTGCTGCGTCTGTCCTTTATCGGAAGATGATATTAATATCATTCCTGTTTGGATGCTGGAATGAAGGCTGTACGTGAGACGGGCCGCGAACGTTCTCTTGGGGTGATATGCTAATAGAATCAAGGTAGCAGCTAGAGTCATTGAGCATATGTAGCGATACCTGGCTCCCACAGTTATATAGTGTATAACCAGCCAACATTTGTAACAATATTACGTTTCAAGAACGTTTTGCTGCAGCCCTTCGCCTCCAGCACGAGCTGGTTCTCATCTACAAACTCTTGAGGCAGTCCATCCAAGCTCTCCGGTGTGATTGCGGGCACAGATTTCGCCCACTTTGGCCCAGCTACCGGTGTATATGGGGGATACGGGTCGCTGTTACTTTCTCGAATTATATGCTGGTGGTTACGCCTCATACCCAAGCTCAGCCGCCAGTTGAATGCGGTAACAAGCTCTTCCACCAGAGACGCCACAATGGCATACCGCACAGGGTCCGGATCTCGAGGATCCTCAATTGCGTGCAATTCCCACCCCCTGTACCAGAAGTATTCTGTCTCTCGGCCCATTGGAGCATATTCGCCGGAAGCCATTGATTCGTAGAGTCGGTAAAGGGAGCGTATAGGCGTATCTCGCATACACCAGATAGGTATACTTGTGTATAGATTGAAGTGCCGTCGCCTCTCAAACATAAGAGTTTCGTTTCCAAGCATTTCCTTTACTGATATCTGCTCCGGCAGGGGGAATCGCCATGATGGCCAAGGGATGAAGAGACGGAGAAGCGCGAGATAGGGGTGCTTGTGGAATCGTCTAAGGCTATAGATACTGCCTCGCAGCGCAAGAGGGCTCTGTAGTTGATAGTAAATGCGTCGGAAGAAGACTCTCACAGCCAGCCAGAAGGGAAGTGAGCGAAGTTTGGGCATCGTCAATGTCAGTGTTGCAGTCCATGGTTTGGAGCGATATCTGACCTGCAGTTGCAGAGGCGGAAGATAAGGTTGGGACTTGGCAGGGATAAAATGTTATTGGCTGCAAGAGATGTGTAATGCTGGATTAGTCATTCATCCCACTACTACCGCATCATATATTCATCCTTACTGCAACCAGAGATGGCAATCACAATATATATTGGTGGATGCGGCTGTTTGCTTTGGCGTCGAGCCTTACAATGCTTATACCCAAACTGGAATACATAGCTTTGGAAATGATAGGTAAAAATTAGCTCTGGAAAATCTCCTCGCCAAACTTTTCTCGGTAGGCTATGGCTATTATCTCCATGGTCATGTTGTCGGGCAAGACATCAAAGTTATTCACGTTTAGGGTACGGATATGCTCACGATTCAGTGGCCCATTCTGTTGCTCTCGCAAGTATCCCAGCATTGCGAGGCAGTCGCTCATGTCAAATTCGGTCTTCCGCCCCCGGTCTGCTGCATAGATCCTCCTGATCTTCCGTTCAAGTGCCCATTCTATAGGCGCAGCTAAGACAACGAGATAGTTTCCTTTGAATAACACAATATTCTGCTCCTCTGCCTTGCTAAAAAGATAGTTTCTCGTGTCCTTAGTAACAAATAAGCCTATGTCTTCATTGGCCCATTCGATGTTATAGTCAAGATCGCGGCTGACTTTGACGATTGCATCATGAAACGGCTTCTGGATATCAACGTCGGACGACCATTCAGGCTCCATCAGGTAGTCCAAGTCACCAGTAGCTGTCCGGTTGTGAAGCATCATCACAGCCAAGAATCCGCCCGCAGCAATTAGTCGAATAGGCGCAAAGGCAATAACCATCTCATTCTTGCCTATCTCCTCATCAAGCGCTCTAAGGCCTACCATTAAATGACCCACATGTTAGCTCTCCTAACCCCAAGCTACAGACTACCTTATGAAGATAATTCATCGATATAGATAGCTACCTTTTTCAGTCACCCTTCTCCAGGAATGTCTTGCCTTCTAACGAGGCCATTTTTCAGACATACACAGTAGCCACAGGCTGCTATACACGTTCAACTACTTCCGGCTTCTTCCCATTTGATTTCTGCTTCAAGCTCCCATTTCTGTCCAAAAATTCAAGCTGTCGGAGCCTAGAGGTTGAAGTTCATGCAGGATTGAGTAAATTCATGAGTTGGTTTTTGTATGTTTCAACAGCCAATGAGACACCTGCATTGCTAACTAATTTTAGCAACGAACCCGCGACCTAAACTTAGTTAAACTTCCAGCCAATGAACGTGAGCGTTCCAGAGTCGGTTTTTTGTGCCAGCTATGACGTAGATATGTTTACATATATATCAAGCGGAGTGCCCGGGAAGCCAGGTCAGGGAATTATTGTGATTATGGCCCCGAGAATGGGAAGCTATCAATTGAAATAACATCCCATAGAGCTTTATGATATATAACAGATAATATGCCGTCAGCCAAACACCCAGGGGCTTCGGACCTCGAGATCCTCAATGAGCCTGACTGGACGCGGACACATAGCCACCGTGTCGGAACTCGAGGTCGGGATGCCCGGTTTATGGGAGTGACGCACGGAGGGGACGAGCATTACGATGAGCTTGAGGAAGTAGATGAAAGGATCCAAGAGCTGCGCGAGAAGGTGGCCAGGGGAGAATTGGTCACCGTTCGTGACATTATGACCGACCAAAAGGTTTTGTAACGACACTCAGCTATATTTCGCACTAGCACCGAGGTTGATCTTACGAAAGTTCAATTGGGCTGATTCTAGACAGGATTTTCATTTAAACCGACCTGAGGTTCATCCTGAATACTGGCGATATGTTTTGCATACCACCGAGAGCTTTATCAAGTATGCACAACCGTGGCCCATAAACCAGAAGGCAAAGGCTGAGGAGGAGGGAAAGGTAGATGAACCGGGCAAAAAAGAGGAGGAGAAGAAGAAGGCGAAGCCTAAACCTACACCAGAGGAAGAGGCGCTTTTACAGTTCCTTCGACATGAACAACAGACCCGAACATCCATGCAAACAAACGATGGTAAAGGGAACTGTCCGATTCGCGATGATAACCTGCCAGAGAAAATTGACGAAGCGGATCAGTTTTCTCCTGATAATTGGATTCCTCGTAGCGACCAGTTGATACGTCTGACAGGCAAACATCCGATGAACGCAGAATCTGACTTAACTGCTCTTTTTGAGGCTGGAATTATTACTCCTTCACCAGTTCATTATGTCCGGAATCACGGTGCTGTTCCACATCTATTATGGGAAAACCATGAACTGGAGGTAATTGCTGACCAACATTTAACTTATTCAATGGACGACCTAAAGCAGTCCTTCGACAGTATTAACATACCCGTCTTTTTGGCCTGTGACGGAAGCCGCCGAAAGGAACTAAATATGATCAAAAGAACTCGAGCGTTCAATTTCACAGGTGCTTCTGCGAGCTGCTCCTACTGGAAGGGAGTTCTTCTCCGTGACGTTCTCTTGAGGGCAGGAGTGGAAAGTCTTTTGAAGAAAAGCCCCAACAAAAGATTATGGGTCAACTATGAGGGGGCGGATGAGCTTAGTGAAGGCAAGTATGCCACCTGTGTCCCGCTCGAATATGCCATGGATCCTATCAATGATGTGATGCTTGCGTACGAAATGAACGATCATCCAATCCCGCCTGACCATGGATACCCCCTGCGACTAATACTCCCCGGCTGGGTGGGAGCACGATCTATCAAGTGGCTCGCCAAGATATGGGTGACAGAGAATGAGAATGACAGTCACTATCATATCTACGACAACAGGCAACTCCCAAGTTTTATAACAGATACTGAATCTGAGATTGCACAGTTGATGTATCATCATCCTAGCACTATCTGCAACGAACAGATGTTGAATTCCATCATAGTAAAACCGGCTCAGGGGGAAAAGATTGACCTGGTTGATGTCAAGAAGGGAACTATGTATAGGGTTGCGGGATTTGCCTATAGTGGAAGCGGAGATGAAATTGATAAGGTAGAGATCAGTCTAGACGGTGGAAAGACCTGGCTTTACTGTTCTCGCAGAGTGAGTTTCATCTTATCTTCCATGACCGCGATTCCTGGAAACTAATAGTCATAAACCATATAGTACCCTGACAAGCCAATTCGGCACGGCAAAAAGTTCTGGACCTGGTTGCACTGGCATGTCGACTTAGACTTAACTAAGCTCATCCGTGCACAAAGCATTCTAGTTCGGGCGTTTGACTCACACAAAAACACACAGCCCCGAGAGCCAGTGTGGAATATTGCAGGGTGAGCAAAAGAACATGTCCCTCTTGAGTGCTTCATAGCCGTACTCATCATATTTATTAACCGCCTTGTAGAATGATGAACAACTGTTGGTACGAAGTAAAGCCCGAGGTTTTTGATAGTCCAGAGGATGAGGAAGCATATCTACTATTCCGCCACCCTGTTGACGCAGGTAGTGGGACGAATGGTTGGAGGAAACCGTCCACAGAGGAGCAGATGGAAGAGATCAAACGTAATGCCAGCTCCCCTGAGAAGCAGTTCACTCGACAAGAGATTGAAAAGCACCATACCGAAAATGACTGCTGGATCGTTGTAAATGGCAACGTATATGATGCAACGAAAGTCCTTAGCTGGCACCCAGGAGGTAAGGGGGCTATCATGGCGCATGCTGGGGCTGTGCACTGGGATACCACTGAGGAATTCAGCAGTATACATGACGATTACGCCCAAACTAAGCTCAAAGGTATTTCCCTTTTCCATGTTCGAAGCATATATATCTTTAGACCCCATATCTAATGGCGTATAGAGTGTATCCTAGGTAAGGTCACGCAAAAAGCCATGGATCACATGAAGAAAGATGCGGAACAGAAGAAAAAGGAACGGGAAAAGTTGAAGGATAGGGACTCCAAGGTTGCCCTAGATAATCACAGGTATGCTACCCTATTCACACCCCTACGTTAGGGTGCTTTATATTGATAACCGATCCTTTAGATGGGTTCAAGCAAAACTCGTTGTCAAGAAACCCCTCTCTACAGATACAAGGCGGTACACGTTTAAGCTCCCCCCTGAAGCGAAAGAGCTCGGCTTAAAAACTGGCCAGCATGTCCAAGTCGGATTTCATTTCAAGGACAGCCTTGTTGTTCGCCCCTATACCCCCGTCCGCCCTATCTCAAACGAGGATTATGATGGGACGTTTGATCTTGTCGTAAAGACATACTTCCCAAACAAAGACCAGCCAGGCGGCACAATGAGCAATATCCTTGACTGTCTTCGTGACGGTGAAGAAATTGAAGTTAAAGGCCCGTCGGGCGAGATAAATTACCACGGCAACGGTTGTTTCAGTGTCGATGGCAAGGAGTATAATTTCGACAAAGTCTCCCTCATATTGGGCGGATCCGGAGTCACTCCCGGCTACCAGGTCATTGCAAAGATCTTAAGAAATGGCAATGATAAAACAAAAATTAGGGTTATCGATGGAAACAAGACAGAAGGTGATATCCTGCTGCGAGAAGACCTGGATGAGTTCGCTGAGAAACATGGAGATCGATTTGAGATTGTGCATGTCCTTTCTGCCCCCAGCAATGACTGGAAGGGACTAAAAGGTCACATCAACGACGATATCATCAGGAAACATTCGTTTGAACCGGGTGAGAAGAACGTTGCTCTGCTTTGTGGTCCACCAGCGATGATCCAGAAAGCCGTGTTGCCTGCTTTGACAAAATGGGGGTATAAGGAAGATGAGAATCTGTTCGGATTCTAGAGCTGTCGCTAGTTAACTGGTTACTCTGTACGTACTGTGGCTCTGAATCGTGAGCATGGGTGTCCAACTGTCGTTCAAGCGAAGCGGTAATATATATTTCTCAATTTCGGGCTTATCAACGATCGAGAAGAGGTTGGATTATGGTTACGTTGATCAATAACTAACTAGTTAATGAAATCTCAAATGTTTATCCTTACCAGTTCTAGCTTGTCACACTAACCTAAATAAGTAACTAGGTGCCTAAACCAGGTCACGTGTTGCCCATCTCCCCCTAATAGCGATCAACCGGAGCGAAAGGAAACATCACCAACCAGTAAGTTAACTAGTTGGCTCACTGCATTTTTGGATGCCGGCGAGGTGTGCGACTCTGCTGTAATTGCAATCTGGCTAAACCTAGTTATCGTATACCTTGCATAAGGGTGGCTTCATCATCACGATCTATGCGGCTGACACGACCACTATGAGGTTGCCCAAGTACTTCTACAGAAGGGCGCGCCGGCTTCCCCTGGCTACGGCCTTAGTGGCCATTCTATGGAGCTTCGCTGAAGTCCTCTGGGTCCAGCGGGCTCTTATCCATCAATTCAATTCTGAGCCTGGTGCTCTGGGAGACGAGAAGATATACATCACCGGGATACACTGGAACAACGGAAAAATCTTGCGGGAAGCATGGATACCAGCCCTTGTTGAGTTGGTTCAAGCTATTGGTCGAGATAACGTCTTTGTGAGCCTTCATGAAAGCGGCAGCTGGGATGACTCGAAGGGCCAATTACGTTACCTGGATAAAGTGCTTGCCCAACATAATATCCCGAGGAGAATTCTGCTCAATGACACAACGCATCTCGACGAAATCAGCAAGCCCCCTGCTAGCTCAGGATGGATTAAAACGCCAGCTGGCCAGACCGAGCTACGTCGCATACCGTACCTTGCCAACCTGCGCAACTCAGTCATGGAACCACTGTATGAGATGAAGGAAGCTGGCATTGTTTTCGACAAAGTTTTATTCTTAAACGATGTCGTGTTTAACGTGAGAATTTCTACCCTTTCGTGCTCTCTATTTTATTTACTAATGTACTCTATAGACTTTGGATGTCCGTAGACTGCTATCAACTAGAGGAGGCAAATATGCGGCAGCATGTTCGCTTGATTTCTCAAAACCCCCAAACTTCTATGACACCTTTGCTCTCCGAGACTCCGAAGGGCGCGATCAACTCATGCAGACTTGGCCGTACTTTAGATCCCGGTTATCCCGACGGGCGATAAAGTACAGCCAACCTATCCCCGTCAAGAGCTGTTGGAATGGAGCAGGTCAGTTATTGATTAATTATCACAAGCAAGCAAAGGCTGTATGGAATCTAAGCTAACACTGCGGTAAATCAGTCGTGATGGATTCTTCTCCATTTTACCAGGATCCTCCGTTGAAATTCAGAGGTATTTCTGATGGCCTTGCAAAGTCACACCTTGAAGGGTCGGAATGCTGTCTGATTCATGCAGATAACCCCTTGTCACACAACAAGGGTGTGTGGCTGAACCCAAATGTGCGAGTGGGATATAATACCCCTGCCTACGCAGCAGTTAATCCCAAAAAGACGTCATGGCTATCAACCCTATCTATAGTTGAAGGTCTATGGAAAAACCGGTTCTTGCGGTGGTTCACCACTCCATGGTTTACGGAACATACAGTTCGAAGACGACTATCCCAATACCGAAAAGAAGGCCCAAAAAACACGGAGGCTGGTTCCTTCTGCCTTATAAACGAAATGCAGGTGCTTGTGGCCAATGGATGGGCTCATCGATAGCACCACGATCACTGAAACTGTAACAATATGCATCCAGGGAGAAGGAGGCTTCTTTTTTACAACGATATTTCGAGGAGTATTTACACCCTAGCATCGTGGGCAACGCTTTAGCCCATTAATGGGGATCAGGAACGGAGAAAAGGGGGCTTTTCTTTGAATTACATGCCGAAGTAGAGGTTCGGAGAAGAGGCCATATCAGTCATGATTTCTATGTGTCAGCATTTCAAGGAGCATTTTTTTGGTATAAGTTTGTGTATTCCACCTGTCGGACCCAGGTATTAACCGTTACCTTTACCCCTTAATTTTGAGCTAGCATGCTAGGTATCATCAATGTATTATAATAGTTACGGGAACTGCTCCCTGATTTCCAAGTAAGATACAAAATACCAGTTATTCGTTCTGTTTGGATTTGATTTTTCGTTATCCATTTCAAGTAGTCGCTAGGCTTGAAAGATTCAGTAGTCATCTAGAACATTCCTAGTATCCTCCACCGAATTCATCATAGCCCACCTAGAAATTACTCTCTAAATATCCCACTTCCTCAATTTGTCGAAGATTTGGAAAGCAGCTTGGACGAAGCTACTCAGCAATCCTCACATCAAAGGCCCCAGTGATGATCCTGATGTCGTTGAAGAGATCTGGTAGTAAGGTTATGTATGAAACCCTCGAGATTGGATTCCATGCGAAGACCAAGCCAATGCAGTTTGAATCATAATCGAAAACCAGCGCACCTGAGTCCCCGGGATCTGAAAACAAGCATGATGACGGGCTAGTTATGGAGTACTCGAAAGTTGGTACCTCGGATATCCCACCTCTGCCGTCAGGTACGTTAAGATGCGCAGTCTTAAGCCCTGAGAGCGACCCCCGAGTGGTTTCTGTGGACCTTCCAAGCTTATAAGTTCTGTAGATGACAAAGGGCTGTAAAGGTGCAAAGTTGGTGCGACCTATCGTACCGTAGGTAGAGGGCTAAAAAAAAAAAAAAAAAAGGTCAGATTGCAAGGCTAAGCTTCGCTTCATAAAGGATAGTACGAATGCTATTGCTTAGCTCTGACTTTACACCCATAATTTCGCGGTGGAGGCTATTAGCAGTAGGATAGTAAATCGTGACACTGGGTGATTGCGTGAGGATTAGACCCCCAGCCCTCAGGTCCTGATCAACCCAGCCGTCAGGACGCTCCTCATCATTGTCTTCGCTGGAGCCCCTTGAAGAACGTAGCCTCCCATCATTCGATGGTCGAAACCACTGGGGCGCGTTGTCAATGTAGGCCACCAGGGATGCAAATGCTACAGTGGTTGAAGACAACATGGCTGTGCCCTCAACTGTATATGTTGGACCACAGGGGACAAAAAAGCCTAATACCCCAAGGAATCCTTGGGTAATGAGTGCGAGTCGTAGCTAATGGAATATTCCAACAGTATATGAAAAAGAAAAATAAAAAACAAGGAGCGTTCACACAGGCTATAAGCAGAAGAAACCAGGAAGGGATATAGACATTCTCTTTAGTGATGGAGCGATCTGTCGCTTGATAATGCGTGGGTGAAGAAGTCCGGGAGAGAGAGAACGAAAGAAATAAAAAGGAGATTAGAAATTATACTTGTAGAAAAATGTAATTAGAGTTCAAGCCAAGAGGTGACTCATAACTGAGAAATCTATTGAGAAAAATTTGAAGCGTTTGGATGGTTTGCCTTGTGTTTTGAGGTCTTAGAACTCGTCACTCACAACTAAAATTACTCTAGTTCTGGTGTACGAGACGCTCATCTAGTCAGTCAATGTTAGTTAATAGACATGAAGGATGTAAAATATAGGGAAACAAGATGCCAAACACGAGTATGCATCAACAACTCATGATCAATTGAGTAACAACTGAGGTTTATATCAAGTTGCGATTAAGCAAAGTCGTAAAGGTCGCTAGTGAGTCACGTGCGGGTTCATATGCATCCGCGGCCCACATTTGCGGCAACTGAACAAAGTTGATTGGACAACTCAGCGCGTGGCCAGTTGAACTCCGCGCTTGAACAGTCGATGACAACATACCTAGGTAACTACAAGAAAAACGGAACGCACCATTGTATTGTTAAATAGCTTGTATAGAGGCGTCTGAGCCCAACATATTATTAGGCTACTGCTTAAACATCACATATCATGGATAAAAATCACTTTAAACGAGAGTATCAGTGGGCTGAAAACATGATCAAAGGTTTGAGCGGGATAGAAAGCCACCGAATATCCTCACCAATACACTAGCATTTGTCCATTATATAACCGGTGATAGGAAAGATGGATATGTTGAGTGGTGTGCTTTTCTCCTCTCTAATGGTTGAAAACACCTCCAAGGTTTTCCCAGCCAGTTTGTGATGGTCCCCATCGTCCGCTCCAGGATTTGTGGTACATCGCATTGTCGGTCCCGAGTCCGAAGATATCCAGGCGGTTACTTGCCCAGGAGCATGTGGATGGGCCGCTGCTGAAAACACCGCCAAGGCCTTCCCATCCTCCCCATCGTGAGCCGTCCCACCATTTGTGATACATCTGGTTGTCAGTACCGGTACCGAAGATGTCTAGACGGTTTGGGCCCCAAGCAACGGCAGATGGAGGGCTGGTTAAAACACCTCCAAGGTTCTCCCATCCTAGCTGAGAGGGGCCCCAGGCTTGTCCATTCCACCATTTATGGAAAAGTCCGTTGTTTGTGCCAATACCAAAGATGTCAAGACGGTTTTCAGACCAAGCGACCGCGACAGGATAGCTGTTAAATACTCCACCAAGTGCCTCCCAGCCAGAAGTCGAAGGGCCCCATCTAGATCCATCCCACCATTTGTGATACATTTGGTTGTCTGTTCCAATTCCAAATAGGTCGATTCGGTTAGCTCCCCATGCTACAGCTGCAGGCTTGCTGACAAACACTCCGCCGAGATTCTCCCAGCCGGTCTGAGAAGGGCCCCAGGCTTGTCCATTCCACCATTTATGATAGCAAGCGTTGTCTGTTCCGAGCCCAAAGATGTCAAGGCGATTCTCTCCCCATGAAATGGCGGTTGGCTCACTGCTGAATACTCCGCCGAGGGCTTCGTATCCAGTCTGTGAAGGGCCCCAAGCTTGCCCATTCCAGTACTTATGATACATTTGGTTGTCCGTTCCGATTCCGAAAATGTCAATTCGATTCTCGCCCCAAGAGACAGAGGTTGGCTCGGCAGAGAAAACGCCGCCTAGGTATTCCCATCCCGTGGTGGATGGACCCCAACTTCCGTTCCACCATTTATGGTATAAACCATTGTTCGTCCCCAGGCCGAAGACGTCAATCCTCCCCGATGACCAAGAAATCGCTGAAGCAGCAATCTGGTTCAGTAGTGGGAGAGCGTTCTCCACGGCCTTGCCAATACGCATTTTGACGCTTTTTGTGTGGCTCGTATACCCTGTTTGTCGGATGGTTGGCAGTGATCTAAGATAGTGTTAGGACCTACTCCAAGGACATTGGCTCATTCAACGGTAATAGGAGGATAAAGGATGGACTTGCAGGTGTATAAAAGCAACCCTATCTGCTCTCAGAAACTTGGAGTTTGGAAAAGGGAGCACTTCAGCAGCGGGCACACATTGCAGTATTTAAGCCCCGCTGTGCTCCCTCGTTAGAGGGAGGACCGGCCTCGTTACCAATCCCAAGGCTACCTCACAAAATTTCAGCTATCTTTCCTGAGATGAGACTCTAACGGGGGTACTCCCTGTGCTGCCCAACGGATTCCAACGGATGCCTGAGGAGCTTTTAGATTTGGCGTCTAAGACAATTGATTCATGTCTCTTACCGTCTTCCTGCAGTCGATTACCATTTACCTTGAGTTTTATCGCTTAATATCCCCAAAAAGAGTGATTGCTGCCGGTTCGATGTAGCTGAAGATAGGTTACTCAGTATTACTGATGCATAGAAAGCATGTAGCGAGGGTATAGACGCAACCTAGATACATCCAAATGGGCTGCATCTAGATCTTTGATATCCACTTTTGTCCTGCTGTATTGTCCGCGGAAAAATGCATTCGCTTTGGAAAACTAGCCCAATCGAATGTTATTTTGCATATCCTGAATAACAGCTATAGACACACTAGTTAGCAACTCACTCACTGGAGAATAACCTACCCATGCACCAGGAACGCAATAAGTTTGCAATACCCAGAAGAAGTAGGTTTGCGGTCGAATCTTAAGTATGTGACCTTTGGTCTTACCATTACCTCAATTAGTATTATAGTCTGCAGCTGAAAAAGTACTGGTATGACAACAGAAATCCAGCTTGAGCTTTCGATTTGGGCCAGGGCACCCAGTACCAGAAGAACATGTTTAGCTTCGGGTAGCCCTTACTCGCTTGGTGATTGGTAAAGGAGAAAGGCATCACAGCCACAATGTCATGATCTACGGATACCACGTTCATAGCCGCAGCTACTACTTACAGATTCCTATATGCCAGCAATAGGCTTGTCATACCGTAGAAGTACCACCTTTTCGTCCTATTCCCCCGCTATTGCAATTACGGCCAACCGAATGTGATGCTTTCATTCCTTAGCGAAAGGCATCAAACCGGAGATGCTTCTACCCCCATACTCAGTGACAGGCTCCTAAAAACAGGGTTGAGGGGTAACATATTACTTGCAATGAGCACTGTCTAGAGTAAAAGGTAATTTGATACCCTGGACTCAAAAGCCTGAGTTTAATTGAAAGTAGGTGCATATATTCCCCAGGGGCTGGAAGCATAAAGTGTTTTTAAGTAACGCAAATCAGCCGTTAAGTACAGGGATGTGAATGGATGTACTTCTTATAGCCAGGGCTGAAATCAATCACAACTCTAGTTACCTGATAGCCCCTCCTTTCATGTAACGATTTGTACTTGCGCCCTCCCAGGAGGAGTCACAGCATCACACGGTTCAGAATTAAACACAGGATGCATCAGCTGCCGTGGGACCTTTGGCTGTCAGCTGAAGTCATCATTCCCAAGGACCCTAGATGTGAAAAGAGGAAGTAGTGGGACGGTTTGTTAGAAATGAACTTAATGATTAAATTCAAAACTCAGTGTCCTTTGGCCCACCTTATCCATGGTTAATGAGTATGGCATGTTTCTGTAGGAAAATCAAAGAGCAAAAAACCACTAACTTGCACCGGTGAATCATCATCCCACATGTCCTTTTTATATACCAATCACATCTGCCATCAACCTATAGCAAGGAGACCCTTGAGGTTAGGCTCGGGTTAGTGTCCGCACCCCCCAAAGGTGAGCAATTCGTGCGTGTCAATGCCAATCTGCCGAGAGGAATGTAGCTGTATAATCTTAAGCGAATCCGCGGAGACGGGTGTGCAGGGTCTCCGAGCTACACGGCCAATAAGTTGGTACACCTGGTTAAGACAGCTCCGTACGTCTTTGTTTAGTGATCAATGAAGGGTGGTACAACTGCCCTTATGTTCTGGCACCAAGGGTACGCTGCCAGTGCATACAGCCTGTCTTCATTTTGGCCATGGTACCGTGTATTCTTTCCTTGAGTGCGTTGTTTTTTGAGACTCTCCTCTGCCCTGGATTTATGAGTTTTGACCTTTTGACCATGTATGGTGAGAGTATGTAACCTCATCATGATGAGAATAAGTTTAATGATTTCTTATTTTCCCGATGAGCGTGTGTTGTGTAGAGGGGTCTTCATCTGTAGAGTGGATGATGGGAAAGCTCGATTCCACCAGGTTGCAGGTTGCAGCTTAAAGAATACCTATACTCAGTACCAGCAGTATCAGACGTAGTAAGCGTCCTTCGACAGCGCCATCATCAGTATGGACAGCGAGATGGTCTTTCCTGTATATCTTCAACGCCGGCCGCCAGGTTGTGGGCGGGATGGGGATCTGTCGACGTGTCAGCGTTAGTATGAAACTAACTAACCGCGCCAGAACTCACTTGGACGCAGGTTGCTATGTGCCTACCTTCCCTCCAGCCATCCTCAAGTCGGCAGCATTAATACTTACATCGACATCGACATGACATCGACGTGGTGTGTTTTTATCTCCCAAGTGTTATTCAAGCTTAATTTATTTATAGCGTGCCAAGGCTTATCAAGCGCAGAGTCTCGAAACCCTTGAAGGATCTCCAAGCCTTGCTGGCGTTGATGGACGATCTTTTTGGGCGCTTGAAACCAGGGAAAAAAGCACAGGAGAAGAGAACCTGAAGCCGTCAATTTGCCAGTGGACTTGAGAAAGAAAGAGCAGAAGTTGCGGAGTAAGCCATTCGCTGTGTTGGAGTTGACATTTTCGCTCGGGCTTGTTTATATACATCTCGACTGTCTACCAAACAACCCGACCAGGCAGCGACAAAAGTCCCGAAGCTGAATCCGAATTCTCCCACCCAATACGAATCGACGAAAGACCTGAACGCTGGCGACTCCTGCGACGAACTGGAGATATAGAAGTACGCGTCACGCCGGGAATGATGCGCTGAAGCGAGACTATTTATCTCCTTCTCTTCCTCGCCGGATTTCCTGCCTCGCCCACTCTCCCGAAGCAGCCGGCTCAATCACCAGGCACATGGCTGCAGCACATAGCTCGACGCCGGAGACCCTCGCGGCACCTCTCATGGCAGGCGAACGGTCTTCATCTTCGCCTTCACCCTCTCCATCGCCTTCGCCGGGTTCCGTACACCCACCATGGAGTCGACCGCATACCGGCTTAGGCAGAGACAGGAGACGGAGCTCTCTCTTTGGTATGCCTTCTGCTACATCAGATCCAACGGGCTTTCGTGACCGGGCAATCGACCGGATGGGACGATCATACCAGCGGGTATCGGAAACTTTTGGGAAGATGACCATATTACAAAAGATAGGGACTGTATTTGCCGGACTCGGTGTGATCGCCCTTGGGCTAGGCTTCATGTTTGTTACGGGCCAGATATTCGCATGGCTGGGCCCTGTTGCCAAAGACTGGGAGAATGCACCGCTGGCATACTTCATATTGTGGCTTTGTACATTTTTGATGTCTTTTCCCCCGATGGTGGGCTGGTCGACTGTTGGAACGGTGTCAGGCTTCATATTCGGCGTCTGGAAAGGGTACGTTTACCTTCCTTCATCCGATATCCGTCGGGAAGTACTTCTTGATCTAACCTTGTTATTTTTATAGATGGGCGATATATGCGTGCGCCACTGTTATTGGGTCGACATGCTCCTTTTATGTATCACGCACCGTCTTGTCTAAGTTTGTTCAAAGGCTTATGAAGCACGACAAACGGTTTGCTGCACTATCATTGACCCTCAAGTATGATGGCTTAAAGCTATTGTGCATGATTCGATTATGCCCCTTGCCGTATTCACTATGCAACGGCGCAGTCTCGACCTTCCCCACCGTGAGTCCGCTCATGTACGGACTTGCAACGGCCATCATCTCCCCCAAGTTTCTTGTTCCTACCTTTATTGGAAGCAGATTGAGGATCCTGTCAGAGAATGGGGGAGAAATGAGTGCTGGCTCCAAGGCTGTCAATATTATTAGCATTCTCGTGAGTGTGGCAGTCGGCGTCTTCACAGGCTGGTACATCTACAAGCGGTACGTCTTTTATAGCTTTCTCTTCCACAAATTTCAACTGTTGCTAAGTATCTCGTGGTAATTAGCACTCTTGCCCGCGCAAAACAGCTTGAGGCTGAAGAGCGCGCCAATCTCCGTGGTCCAGCATCCAATAATCGGCCAACGACAACCTCGCCAGACGGGTTTGCTGATGACCCAAATTCTGACTCCCTTGCAAGGGACGAAGAAGAGGCAGTTGGTTTTGATGATGCCGTGGCCATCGATATTGATGATGATAATGTTGCGCTTGACCCTGGTTATCATGACTTTACGGATAACGAGTCAGATATCTTTGCTGACGGGGACGGGGACGACAAAGATGAGACCTATAAGCTGCATCGGCATGTGGACTCGAGATAGAAGCTAATGGTCTCTTTTTGCTTCCCATGATATGATATTGATAACTTGTATATGCATTTATTCCTACGATGGTTTGGTCAGAGGCGTATAGATTCGACAGGAGTTACCAGGTAGAGAGTTGGATATTTAATTTATAGCCAGGTATATGGAGGGATAATAAATCATTGCGTCTAAGGGTAACGATGTCCGTCCAAATCATTGATCCTATCCATGCGATGCTGTCGATGTCTTCACGGGCGTCTTTGATGTCTTCATGGTTGATTGCAAAAGTGACACCGAAAATTTGACCAAAAAAATAAAGTTTCTCCACCAACACCG
This sequence comes from Nannizzia gypsea CBS 118893, assembly GCF_000150975.2. Classification (NCBI taxonomy): domain Eukaryota; kingdom Fungi; phylum Ascomycota; class Eurotiomycetes; order Onygenales; family Arthrodermataceae; genus Nannizzia; species Nannizzia gypsea. The sequence continues at coordinate 4,482,695 of NW_003345201.1, forward strand.
ACGTCGACCTTTTTTCCCTTGCCGCGAATGCAGGACTTGAACGAACCGCTACGTCGCAGCACCAGCGCCGCTCGTTTCTCCAGGCACCGCACCATGGACGACGCTCTGCATGTTCAGGATCCCGCTGAAGACGAGCAGGATAAGGATGTGCTAGCTGAGCCTGCAGACAACACGGAAACAGGGTCCGTGGCCCCATTGCCACACTCATCAGGGGAGGCCACCAGAGGCAGCGCAGATATCACACCGGGGAGGAAAGAAGGGAGCCAGGACTCGAATGCATCAGACAGCAAGTCCTCGTCGCTGTCCTCGTCGATTCCCCCATCATTATCCAGCTCTACTGGTCTTAGTGAGATATCGAGGGAAACAAGGCCGGGGGGAGGAGAAGGAGACGGCCATGATGCGCCTCCCAGCGGATCGACGCCGTCGACATCAGAATCATCGCTATTACCTCCTAATCCCTCTCCAACGTCAGATGCGCAGCTGAAATCAACCGCGCCGGCCTCTACTTTAACTCTTGAGAGGGAGGTGACGGACTACGCTGCTCTATCAAACAGAGTCAAGCCGAGATCGTCGATACCTGCACGCATCCCATCTTCCGTATATGGGCAACAATGTGTAGAATCTGCTTACATCTCCAGGCTAAATCCGTATTCTCTTCACAAGGGTGAACAGGAGCTGTTGCAGGACCACCTGTGCCATCTACATGTCACCGCATACCTTAATATTCGGAATGGTATATTACGCCTGTGGTCACGCAACCCCATGCTCAGCGTCACCGAAGATGAGGCACTGGGCTGTGCAAAGGATTCTCGATGGATGCCACTCGCCTCAGTTGCGTATAACTGGCTTGTCCGAAATGGGTATATAAATTTCGGATGCATTGACATACCTAAATGCCCATCCACTCAGAAACGCGGGCGACGAAGAGATGGTCCTACAATTGCGATAGTAGGAGCGGTATGGCTGGACTGGGATGCGCCAGACAGCTACAGGGGCTTTTTCAACATTATTATGGCGGTTCAGTAACTCCCAAAATAATACTCCTAGAGGGCCGGAAACGGATAGGTGGCAGAATATACTCTCATCCGTTACGGAGTCTTGAGACGACAGAGTTGCCCGAGGGACTCCGTCCTACTGCCGAAATGGGGGCACACATCATTGTTGGATTTGACCATGGTAATCCCTTGGACCCAATCATACGTGCCCAGCTTGCGCTACGCTACCATCTACTCCGTGATATTTCAACAATATATGACACAAATGGGCTTCCTGTCGATGAAATGAGAGATTCGATGACAGAAAAGCTGTATAATGATATACTAGATAGGTCAGGGACATATCGCCATAAATCGGTTGCGATACCCACAGCGGAAGGGGACAGAGAGCTAATTGACTCTGGACGAGACACATCTGCTGATGACGGAATAACAATAAGAGAGTACGAGGATGCTGCAGCTTCTGGGACTACGGGCACATTATTGCCAGCTGCCAGACTACGACGAGGCGTTGGACACAAGACGACAGATATTAAGCCGGCAGCTGGGCCAGCTCTCTCTGAGCTCCAGCCTACAAAAGAGCATTCAGCAGCGACAACCTGTCAAGCTATGGGCTGGAAGTTGCGCAACAACGTTTCCACGGCTGATTCATTATCTCTCGATGAAATTGCCAATGCATCCAGTACTCAGAGCCTTGGCGCGGTGATGGATGATGCGATAAATCAGTACCAGAAGCTTCTCGATCTCACACCGCAAGATATGAGATTGCTGAACTGGCACTTTGCCAATCTTGAATATGCCAATGCTGCCAGTGTTGGAAAGCTCAGCCTTTCGGGTTGGGATCAAGACATGGGCAATGAGTTTGAAGGAGAACATGCTCAGGTCGTCGGTGGATACCAGCAGTTACCACGAGGACTATGGTCGCTACCGTCAAAACTAGACGTCCGTACGAAGAAGACTGTGTCTAAAATATGGTACAACGCTGATTCGACCTCGAATGAGAAAACTCGAGTTGAGTGTGAGGATGGGGAAACAATTTACGCCGATAAGGTGGTATTCACGGCTCCCCTTGGTGTATTGAAGCGGTCATCCGTGGCTTTTAACCCAGCACTACCAGAGTGGAAAACCAATGCCATCAAACGCCTTGGTTTCGGCTTGTTGAATAAAGTCATTCTTGTCTTCAAAGAACCTTTCTGGGATATGCAAAGGGATATGTTTGGTCTCTTAAGAGAGCCAACGGTTGAAAACAGCATGCTTCAGGATGACTACCGTGCTAATCGGGGACAGTTCTATCTTTTCTGGAACTGTATGGCGACCTGCGGATTACCCATGCTCATTGCCCTAATGGCTGGAGAATCAGCCCATGAGGCCGAGAAATTATCCGACGAGGAGATAATAAAGGGGGTCACCTCACAGTTAAGAAACATCTTCAAAGACAAGGCCGTTCCCGATCCTCTCGAGACCATCGTAACTAGATGGGGCCAAGACAAGTTCGCGCAAGGAAGCTACTCATACGTAGCGGCTGAGGCACTACCCGGTGACTACGATGCAATGGCCAAGTCTATTGGTACTTTATATTTCGCTGGTGAGGCCACTTGTGGAACACACCCGGCAACTGTCCATGGAGCATATCTCTCTGGCCTACGGGCAGCTAGCGAAGTTATCGAGTCATACCTTGGCCCGATTGATATTCCGTCGCCTCTTGTGCCAGCAAAGAATAAGGCTTCAAATAATGCTTCGATGCCAACGACTCCAACCTCCGCTTCGCCGCAGAAGAAACGCAAACCCGTGTCTGCTCCTAACGGCGTGTCTCACGAATCACTCTCTGCGGCCGCCGCACCTGCATCCGAAGACGTGTTGCGACAAGCGTACGATGAAGCCATGTGGGCAGCCATCATTTCCGAGCTTGGCCCAGCAGAACCTCGCCCACGCAAACTTGCCCTGAACCCATTCCTGCTATACCAGAAAGACTACTGGTATGTTTGCAAGACTGAATGCGACAATGCCAAAATCAAAGCTACGGGGAAAGAAAATGCAAAGGCTCCCCGAGACGAAATCCGACAAGCACTTGGCCAAATGTGGCGCGATGAAGTGAGGAGATCAAGAAGCCATATCTAGACCAGATGGAGGGTTCATCGAAAGACGAAACGAGGGGGACTTTGCGAAATGGAAAAGATAGGATAGTCGAGTGGGGAGCGGCGAACATATGAGATCAAGGATAAATGGTGTGCAGAGAATCCGTTTGAGGTTTTTGCACAGAATATGCGGGATAACTATCCTGCGAATGGGATACAAGATGGCAGGCAGAAGGTAAGGAGGCTCTGAGGGATAGCTGCAGCATATCCTCTCCTGCTGTACATACCTTTCCGGCCTTTTCAGTCAGTCAGCATTATGGGAGTTTTTATACCAGGGGGGAGACATATAGGAGTTATGAGCCTGGACATTGCTCAACAGGGGGGAACATGCACGGATGGAAAACTGGGCGGAGCGTTTGATTTATTGACCAAGTGTACATTAGGTGGTTATTTACTCTCCAAGTATTTATCCAACAATACGGAGCGTTGCTTATTGATATATAACCGTGGTTTGATATGTAACAAGGACAAATAGTGAGTAGCACGAGGACTATGTGCTCTGTGGAAGAGTCTACAGCGTTTTTTACTAACGCAAATGGCATTTTTGACAGGACGGGAAATTCAAGGTTTTGAGAATAAAACAAGGGTCTGTCTATTGAGAACAGGGATATCTACATAAATGCGAAATCTAAAGGAAATGTATCAATGCAATCATGTCATGAGGGCGCTTCAACGCAGAAAAGCACATTTAAAGTTGGGGGTTGGTATCTTCTTTGATAGCTGCGATATGAGCAGCGGCAGGTTCTACGTCACTGTCGAGCTCGGAGATGTACTTCTCAGCCTCAAGAGCGGCAATACAGCCAGATCCTAAAAAACAGAGCTGTTAGCAACGTTGTCTATGATAAAAGTCTGCTTCAGAATAAGTGTAAATGCATACCTGCACTGGTGATAGCCTGTCTGTATCGCTTGTCCTGGACGTCACCGCAAGCGAAGACACCAGGTACGCTGGTGAAGCTGGTGCCGGGTCTGGTAGCAATGTAACCCTCAGCGTCACACTCAACCTGGTCCTTGACGATCTTAGTAGCAGGTTCGTGACCGACGGCATAGAAAAGACCGCTGGCAGGAACGACCTCCTCGGCGCCAGTAGCGACGTTCTTGATCTTCAAGTGGGTCATCAGACCGCCATCAGCGGCCTCACCGGTGATCTCGGTGGCAACGGTGTTGAACTTGACCTCGACCTTGGCGTGGTTGAGAAGACGGGTGGCCATGGTCTTGGAAGCTCTGAGATGGTCCTTGCGGACGAGGACGGTAACGCTGCTGCCATACTTGGTCAAGAACATGGCCTCCTCAGCGGCGGAATCACCACCACCGATGACGAAGAGTGGCTTGTTACGGAAGATTGGGACGGCACCATCGCAGACAGCGCAGGCACTGACACCGTTCTGCCAGTACTTCTCCTCACCGGCGAGGTTGAGACGCTTAGCGTTGGCACCGGTAGCCATGATGATGGCATCGGCAGTGCGGGTAGGGGGGGCATCAGGGCCGTCAGCGTACTCCTTCCAGATCTTGAATGGGCGGGAAGAGAGGTCGACTCTGCTGATGGTCTCGGTGATGATCTCAGTGCCGAATCGAACAGACTGCTTGCGCATGTTGTCCATGAGGTCTGGGCCGGTGATGCCCTCGGGGAAACCGGGGAAGTTCTCGACCTCGGTGGTGGTGGTGAGCTGACCGCCGGCAGCGGTGCCACCAGCAAGCATGCCCTCGTACATAACCGGCTTCAACTCGGCTCTGGAGAGGTAGATGGCGGCGGTGTGGGCGGCAGGGCCGGAGCCGATGACTATTATCCTTTCGTTAGTCCACATCTCACATATTATCCAAGCCGATGGAGGAGGGGGGGCCAAAGGGAGGGGGATCAGTCCACTTACTGACGACCTTAGTGTGAGCCATTCTGTTTGATATTGGGCTTTTCCTGAACGCGGAAGAAGGGTGTGAAGCGGTTGTTCGTTGCTGGATGGAAGTTACGGCGGCCAAAGAGAGTCCAACGCTGGATTGGACTGTAGTGAAGGGGAATCTGCGAAAGAATGAGGGAAACAGGGTGGCGGTGGTGCTTTTAAAGGCTCCGCGAGCAGCAAGCAGAGGAAGCGGTGGCCGCAGGGTTTGCGCGGTGGAGACGGCGAGAGGCGAAGAGGACCGGGGCAGACACTAGCCGGCGGGCAGTCTGACATTTGCTGGAGTAGTAATCCGTAATCCGTAACCAGCAGCTGGCGAGCTCGATCGATGCTGGCGTGGGCTGGCGGTTTGCTGAGTGTCTCGAAGCGCGCAGGAACGCTCGACGTCGCAGTCTTAGAAATTCGAACGTTCGAAATTACCAATCAAGCGAAAAAGAAATATCGGATAGTCGCGCAGGTCACGTGATATAGGTTTCAGCCCCTTGCATACGGAGGCGATAGGGGGCCGCAGTTGATAGGAGGAAGATACGGGGGATCCAGAAGCTTACGGGTATGAACAGCAGCTGGAGAGGCTGGAGAAGAGCAGCGAGGAGGCCAATAGGGGTCTCGGAACGCCAGAGAGACTGCAGCGGGCCGAGGCGAGCTGCCAATCGGTGGCTGCCAAATCTCGTTTGGGGACGCTGATAGCATTCTGTATGGCTGGAAGATGCAGTAAAACCGATGAACGCCTCTAAACAAAAGGATCCAGAAAACTAAAACATGCATGAAACGTGCTAGAGAAAGACAGACTGGTGCCCCTCGTTTCTCCTAACCCACCCCCCGTTATTCCTTATCTTGCATCGTGCTAGCCTAACCAGCAGCTGGCGAGATCAACTGCTGAGTAAGTGGCCGCTGCGATCTTGTCTCGTTGTCTAGAACAGCGGACGATCGCGCCGGATTTCAAAGAATCCCCAGCCATTTCTTCTTCCTCGGACGATATGCTTCTATCCCCTCGTATCCATGCTCACCGCCATTAGCCGGGTCCATGGTCGCAGCATTGAAATAATGATGTTTGACCTGAGTCTGCTGTGGCGGCTGGGGAAGCACTCTGGGGGAGGACAGCTCGCCCGATCGACCGCCTTGGGCTGCATATTGCGCGTGGCGGGGAGAGCCCCGGACGTCGATATCGTCATCATCCTCATCCTCATAGTATCCTTGTCCGGCTTCCCTATGATCGGGACCGCCATAGTGGCGGTAGGGATCGCTCTCGACCCGCCGCTGGTGATGGTGTTGGTGTTGGTGGTGCTGTTTCTGTAACTGTGGCTGCGGCTGTTGCTGCTCGTCATCCACCGCCTTTACTGCTCCTGCTGCTGGATCAGCACCATCAATTTGTGCTGCACTGCTGTTGTTCTTGCGGTGCCCGAGTTTCCACCATTGCTTTTTCTCGACTTCGATGCTCGGTTCGAACTCTCCATCAAACGACAGTGCCGGGATAAGAACATGGTAAGGAGTTGTGATCCCGGCCGGATCTCGGGGCTTGACCTCACAATTGAAAGTGATATGTAACCCGCCTTCAATATTAATAAAGTGATGCTGGTCTGGACCGCCCTTTGCTGCCTGTTTGATCTCTCGAATGCTGAGATCGGTGCGGCGTCGAACAAACTTGTTTGGTAATGAAGAAGTGTCGCCGTCTGCGTCGCCGTAGCTCGGGTTTCGTGGGAGATTGGCGTCACTGTATGTCTGCTCCGGAAGCTGGTTTATACTCTCCCTTCGTAGTCGGGGCTCATCGTAGCTCATACGCTGTGTAAACTGGTCCTTAGGAATGGGATGGCTTATCTGTGGACGCTGGCCTTTAAGGGACAATCGCCGCATGAGTCCACCGGCCGGCCTATCACCACGGGACATCGAAAGCGTTCTCCCTAGCCTTCCGGGGCGCATATCCGCAGAAGACGCCGGAGAAGCTGGGGAAGTGGGTTCGGGCGGGGGTGTAGCGGGAGGAGTACATCCTACCGACGGCCCGTTAGTAATTTGAAGGGCTTCTTTTTACAACCTCGTTTAATAGTAATGGGGTGAGTAAGTAACATACCTGGGGTGTATTCTCTGATAGAGCACCAGTTTCTCCGGGGTAGCAGTCGCTTGTTATTTCGTGGCTGACCTTCTACATCATGCCAAAACATTGCTCGCATGTCCTCGACTGTTTTGAGGTCCAGCGTATGCACCTTGTTGCGTTTGTTAAGGGTGTCGGTCATGATCTCTGAGAGAGGCGCGTCCACTATCGGGGAAGCTATTACGTTCGGCATGTATCTGTAGTCCTTGTCTTTGGGAATTTGTAGATTGGGGTCGGAATAGAACTGCCCAACAGCCGCAAGGTTGGCTCCGCCGCTGGAAAGAAAAGGACGTTAGTATAGGGGTTTTCTTTTTACAACGTGATGAATGATGCATACCCTAGTATAGTTACTCTCATCGATTTCTCCGCTGCCAGTTCTTGCAAATCTTCTATCAGCCATTTCCGCTCAAGCTTGTGTTGTTTTGCAGTCCACTGGTCGTCCATCTTCTCCGAAGTATTTTCGATCCTAGTGCTTGGGTTGCGGAAGACGCCATTTCGCCCAAGAGCCTTTGCGGGGCCTTTGAGAACTCCCTCAATTAATGACTATTTCAATTGTTAGTATTACTCAGTCACATAGGAAAGAAAGTCAAGGGGGGCCTTACAAGTCTCGGGAATGCAACCGGAACTCCAACCAGCACTAGTAAGTGTTTTGTTTCCCCCTTCATAATCTGCTGGTGGCATCGGTCCCAGATCAGGTCATAACTTTCATCAATCATAATGTCCATTTTCTGCATAGCCTCAAGTTAGTAACGATACCGCTTATAATTGAATGAAACGAGCATTTCCTACCGATCGTTCAGTACGGCAATCAATTGCCAAAAGCGATATTCTTTCGCCCAAATTCATCAGCAGATTTCTGCTCTTTTGTCGGATATAAGGTCCTTCAGCCGATCCAAGAAGCCAGCTTGGTTCGTGCTCCTCCGTCTCCTCGACCGCAGTTTGATGTTGGAAGAGCAAGTAATACTTGAATGCAACATTTCCAAGCCCTGAGAAAACAGGAGATTTCATCAACTCATCCGTAAAGGAGCCGTAGCCGCCGATAATGTCGTTATCATCCCACATATTGACCATGGGAATTTGGGAAGTTGCCATGCCAAACAGCCCCTGGGAAAACCAAGCTGCATAATTCTCAAGGTAGAACTCCTCCAGTTCCCCCTTTATGTCAAGGTTCAAGGGGTATTCATGTTTTTCATTCTTCCCTTTCATCTCCAACCATTTTCGGAAATGGTCAGCTTCCACGGTAATGGGGTTATTGTTAATTTGAGACCCTCCGCCAATCATGACGTGGAATGGACGAGACTGATGTGCATTAAGGGCATCTCGCCACATCGGATCAGGACCACTGTACTTGTCCGTATCGACTGACATGCTAAATCCATTTCCAGTGTGGTATAAGATGTTCATTGTTTGACCCCTGGCAGGCACCCAGAAACCGACCACGGACCCGTTATTGATACGGTATGCAACATGCTCCTCCTTGTCCCCAAGTTCGATTTCCAGACTAAATCGCCAGAACGTAGTGTCTCTGCCAGGGTCTACATATATCCGGCTGGCTTTAACCACCTTGTATTTCCCAACCATTTCTCCGTCAATACCTTGGATCCTGGTGTCAGGCGGGATTGATACACGACGATTAGCCGCGTAGTCAATTTGGCTGGGGGACCGTTCAAATAACCCTTCCTCCGTCTCATCATAGCAAAGATCCAGCCCTTCTTCTATATGGTCCACAGGTTTGACATAAAGCAAATTACCATTCCTGCCTACTTTCCCTAGGCCGGCTATAGGATCAACGTATTCTGGCGCGAGGGGCGAATCATGTTCACCAGGAACACTGTGTGGAGGTGGTGGAATTAACTCCTTTGGCTGCGAGAATATTCTTAGAGTCGGTGGGGTATCATAGAACGATGCAGAGTCCTGAGTAACAATCAAGATAGATCCTCGCCAAATCTCTCGGTCACAGGGACCACTCGGCGAGTCTACCGTCTCCTTGGCCGTGCCTGTGAATCGAAGGAGAGGTCCACACTTTAGATATAGAGGGGGGTTGAATGGTGTGTTTTCTGAGGTGCATAAGTTAGCATATAGAAAATAAGGGGTAAAATCATATATGCTCCATCAACATACTCTTGAGTGAGACTCTAGGTAGGCCACTCTCAATCCCTCTATGCGCATTTCTGGCCCCTCTGCTTCCCCGTCCTCTCCAGTCCCTGTCCATCTCTGGCATCCGGAGGTCAAAATCGCTCAAACATAACCGTCCAACTACCGCATGCATCCATTCAGAAACCGGCGGGGGCGTTGGTGGGGGAACAGCAAAGGACACTGATGCATGCTTTTGTTTGCTTTGGCCATTCTTTGCATCTTCAGTCTGGGGAGAAGGTTCTCCCGAGCTATGCTCCTCCATGGGAGGCTCAAAGAGGTCTCTTGGATGCTGCCCTTGGCTGCCTTTCGGCAGTGGAGCTCCTGGCAGCTGGCTATAGTGATTCTTATCCGATACTTGTGCACGATCGTTGAAAGAGGAAGGTGAGTCGTAGCCCATGGGGGGATGAGTTCTCTCGTACTCGAACCCGCCCGCTTGACTATCAGAGAGCTGGTCTGGATCTGGCTTTTTTAGTTCCATCTGAGCACTTTCACGAATCTTGTCTTTCTGCTTAGTGCTTAAACTTCTCAGGAGGCCGGCTTCTTCAATATTTGTGGGTTTGAACGTGTTCTCCTTGTTCCTGCCGCTGTCTGGAGCGAGATGTGGTTTACCGCCTGCATCACGGCTGACTTTCTTGCCTTGGAGGCCTGCTCGAGCTTCCCTCAGAAGCATCTCAGCCTCTTCGACTCTTGCACGCTTTTCTTCTTTGCTTATATCATTCAGCGTTAATTCTAGTTTTTTCAGTGGTGACCTTGCAGGAGCCCATTCCTTTGCTGCCTTTTTCTGTCTAGAGGCTGTCTGTGAGTTTTGGCGCACTACAGGCGAGGACTCGGCGCTCGCTTGTGATTGGGGTGGTGAGTTCATAATTGGTGATGCTGGGGTTTGTTGTATCGATGTTGACTGTGAGTTTACTTTCTGGTATGCGCCGTTAGGGCTCATGGGCGGGTTCATAAGGGTGTCCTGTGCTCCATTGGGCGAGACCGAGTCGTACGGTAATTCATCTTCATCTTGAATCAGCGGCTGGTCTGGGTAGCCACTCCTATGCATTGTCCCGTTGCTTCTGTGGGCCGGGCTGTAGTTCTGGGGTTCGTCATGCGGTCTGGATGCTCTTCTGGAAGCCATTGTGCGGTGAGTACTATCAAGATGTTGCTCTTCGATGAAAATTTTCTAATTCGATGCCTCTACGGGCATAATAAATTCAATTTCAACAACGATTTGGGTCTTGCGAGGGGACGGGAGAAAAGGTCGGTCTGGCGGAACGGCAGCTGATATTGGGACGAGTTAGTTTATAGATGTCCTTCGAAAGGGAATTTTACCAGCTAGAAGGCCGAGACTTACCTTGTCCAGCACTAGAGTATGGTAAAATTAAAGCGGTGCCAATGACCTGAGAGGAGCTCCAGGGTTATGCTTCTCCAGGGAGTGAGAGAAAAAAAAAGTAGTTGGTTGTTAGGTGTTAGATCTGCCGGATACGTAGTGACGATAAGCCGTAACTAGTTGCAGGAACGCGAGATGTGCCTTTGATGAAGGAGACGCCAGCTAAGGACTCCAATGGGCAAGCGGTTAACTCAGCAGCAGCAGCGGCCGAAGTGCAGGATGATGATAAGTTCCTTGCCTCGTCAATAATAGAGGGAAAACGGCGATGCGATGCTGCGAAGGTAGTGGCCACGACGTCGGCGGTGCGACAGGCCTTGCGGTGGCTGGCGGCGCTTTCACGTCATTGGGCGCCCGGCTTCGACTCCCTGCATACATACACAGCATCCGCCTGTCAGGGATGGCTCGCGGTGCGCAAGTGCTGCTGTTTACATGTTAGTGCGGGTTATTGCTATCGTTATAGCCATGGAGGAGAGCCTCTGTCTGGGTCGACGTTGAAGGTGAGATCCATGGTTGAAAAACGGCTTTACCGGCGTCTTATCTAACTAAAGCTTGGTCGTTTAAGTCGTCGTTTGCCACCAGACATGCTCCTATACATACGTCTACATCTACAGGGAACAAGCGACCAAAACTATAAGCTACGGGATGTCCAGCAGCATGGCATTTTAGTGGGATATCAAGTGTCCTCGAGAGACAAATTGGACGGGACTTGTTGGGGCGTTTTTATGCTCCATCGGTTGATGCAGCAGTGGAGGCTAGTTAACGGACCAATGCGAGTGTCTTTGTTTTCATTCTTTGCATGAGATAGCTAATAAATCTCATGCAGTAACAAGCCTTTGTTGTCGATTGAAGGACTGTTATTGGCCGAGGAGGCTGGTCGAGATGGAGCTGGTGATGTGTATCGAGTTGAGCTGGACATGTATGGTGTTGAAATCACACTCAGTGCAGATTCGTGACAATTCCTTAAACTCGAATGCTCCCTAAAAATATAGGAATAATCAACCATATAGTTAATATGCGATGAAAGTAAAAGGTATGTATAATAACTGTAGTTACCTTTGTCGTATGTAAATAACTAGTTGTGTTTTGGAATATAGCTTCGTACATCCGTGCTGTAATCATAGAGATACCTCATGGAAATACCATCTATAGGTGTAATGGGCTAAGTAAGTATCTAGGATTCACCTAGTTCGGGTAAATAGAAGGTTTGCAATAAAGATGCCGATCACTAAGACATCATAGTTAGAGTGGTGACTCGAAAAGGTCTCTCAGGTTAACTCACAACGTCCATTGGAAGCTGGCATCCCGGGCTCTAATAACCAAATCCATGCACCGGAGCTCTTCTTCCGTCAAAATTATCGCTCTGGAAGTGGCCTCAAATAGTGGGGTGCTATAATGGTCATTGCCGCATTTTATGGCTGCCATTTCATAAAACCGTGGAAAGAATCCAGCATAGCCCCAGTCGAGTAGGCATAGCGACTTATCTTTCATCAGTATCATGTTGCGACGGCATAGGTCCATATGGCAAAGGCCAAGCGGATAAGGAGTTAGGTCAATGGTCTCCTCAAGGGTTTCCATCCGCTTGTTAATCCAGTCGTTCACATCTTCTAGGGACTGGAACTCCCTCTTTGCACCGCTATCCCCCCACAGGGCCCCTCGGGGTATCCCGCCGCCAACAGGGCCAGGTACACTTCCGCCTGTTATCTGCCCCAGGTGGATGATTATTTTCGTCAGTTTCTTTGTTATTTCACTGTTTGGGCCGATGTTATTCAAAGTTTTCAGGTTTTGACCGGGTATATATTCCATAAAGAGGTAGCCTTTCAGCTTGGCATCCAAGGGGTCACGGTGCTGGAAATAGCGGTATACTTTCGGAACTCGAACAATCTTGGGGTCAACATGTTGGTAGGCATATTCTTGAGTTGCCGCTTCGCCGGGAGAGACACCAGCCCCATACTTAACGACGATATTATGCGTAATCCTAACAACCGGGTCTCCCCAGTTGGAATTATTGATTCTCCGGCCACGCTCCAGACGGTGCGAGATATTGATAAGCCAGCTTTGAGGGGTATGCCGAACAACGGCGTTAGGGATAAACCACAGAAACCACCCTACAATCGTCGTTATAACAAACGTAAACATATTAATATACGCCTAAATGAACACTTGATGATACCCTGAAATAATAAAAAAATCATATAATAAGAAAATGTCGTGACTTCGTGGGTTTGGGCATCAGGGCAGAAAACGAAAAAAAGTTTGTAGCATTGGGAACGGTGTCACAAAAAAACAACCCGTGGACTCCTTTTCGCCATTATAAACATCATTAACGTCAGAAAAAAATAATCAAGTATGCATTCTCCCACCTAATAATCGAAATGCCAACGAAGAAGGAAGAGAGTGTTTAATTTTTTGGCCATCTCTAAATGATTTATAGGCGGCTGTTTTAAACTTCTGTGCACGGAAACCATGTTAATAAGCGAAATGAGGCGCGTCATTTGCCGCCTGAGTTTTTGGCCTTATTTTTTTTTGGCGTCAATGAAGTCACTATATAAAATCTAATATGTCATTTATTCGAAGAGTGCTTTGACGTTGATCGAACGATGTCTTGAGCGGGAAAAATCGGGGAGGCCACAGGATCTTCGGTCACTTTTGCCACGGGAGGACGACATATAGAATGACCATGCAGAGCAGGAAGGCGAAGAAGATGTACATGTTTCGAGTGGCCTTCCAAACCTGCGCCTCATAGTACTCATCACACTTCTTAAAGAACGAGCTAGAGTCGTTGGTTATTGGAAAAGGGATGTCCGGTACTTCCTTACCGAGGAACTTGCACAGTGGTTCCCATCCGTCTTCAACATCCCATTCCAGCAGCTGGTCTTTTGGCACGAGACTTCGCACCTGTTCACGATGCTTCATCAAAACATCGATGGAATTTCGTTGAAAATCTCCTCGGTAAAACCAGTTCAGGGTACCTCGATAATACCCTTGCTGGGCCCAGAATAGCTCGGCGTGGAAGAAGCTTTTCAGCCAGAATGTCCAGTCTCTCGAGTGCACGATGATTGTGTTCATGACGCTTCTATGCCATGCTTGAACATCCCGGCGTGTGTTCAGGATAACTTTTGCTTTGGGATACGCTGCGATAAGCTCTGGTGCGAAAACTGCCGCGGCATGATCAGTAATGGCAGCGCAGTGGCCGATCACTCGGTCAAAATCTGCGGCAGTTATGGAGAGTTGTGTTGTATTGAGTTGAGTTTCATTGTGCCTCAGTCTTTGACGATGAAGGAGATACCATGCTTTATCGTCCGGCGGATTCATAACAACGTCATATCCATGGTATGTGTGCACATATCCGAGATGTATCAAGGCGGTTCGCAGAGACCAGGTGCCACTCCGAGAAGGACCGACACATAGCACTTCCATTGGCCGTGTGCGCACACGGCATGGCGGGCTCAGGGGGTAAAGTAAATTCTTGATTTCTTCCATTGCTCAAGGGTTGTAGTTTTTCGAAAGAGCTGCTTCTGGACCGTCAGGTCTGAAATGTTCTGTAGTAATGTATGAAAATTTGTAGGTTGGGGCTGTCGATAACGAGGATGGACATCGCGTTTATATCTGGCCTGATCTTCCCGACCAATACGTCCCCTCTTTGGTATCCCTTTCAACCATGTGTTGAAAATGCTCAAAGAGATCTCCATCTTGCGGAGAGATGCTTGGAGTACCCCTGTACATCAACTGCGCAGGCATTGTTTGGACACTTTTAACGAGAGCAGACCCAGCTAGCATCGACATGATGGTAACACGGTCTGGCTTTGGCTCAGATGGTTGGATCTTAACGCAAGGAGCTTGTGCATGAACCCCATCAAGCCCTGGCTGGCTTTCAAGGGTTGACTCTAGATCTCGCTTGAATCACGAACTAGAGGAGGGTCTGCGGTAGGGAGTGGTGTGCCTTTACGCAAGGGAGATATTTGTGTGCCTGCTCTGCAGGAATAACACGAGGAGCCATCTCAGCCCACCGAAAACACCAGGTTCAAACGGACTTCCCCGTCCTCAGCCGAACAAACCCCAGGCGGGCCAGACTTAACGACCAAGTGTTTTGGGTGTTTGCTCGAAGTGCCGAAATAAAGCACAGAGGCGTTGGTTAGCGAAAGATGGTTTCACAGCGAAGATTTACGCGAACTAAGCTGTGCTGCGTTGCTGCATGATATTACTATGCCAATGATGCCGCATTATATGCATTTTATTATATCCTTGAACTTTTGTTTCTTGCGTTAAAAAGGAACAAAGAGCTGCGTTTTTTCTAGAGGATTTACCCGTTTCTATTCGTATTTGTCCTCCTACTTCATCCCTTTCTTCTCAGGAGACCTATAGATATTATAGATTATAGATACTCGGACATGGATATATTTAAGAATCCCACGCCGTTTGCGCTTTTGTTTATGCAACAGGCAGGTATTCGAATATACTCTCCTTTATATAGGTGTATTAGCGGCCAGAGCATTATTAACCTTCCCTTTTAAAGACAGGAGGATATCATCGATCTCGTCTGGAACCATGTACTAATGCCCAAACTCTGGATAAGTCCTCCATGCAACATCCATATGGAGCTGTTCTGATAGCAAATTTGACATCGTTCCCCCATAACGGACAGAGGCCTTGGGATCCGCGCAGCCATGGCCGAGGAAGACTAGAGATTAGAGAAAATCTAGTGTCGACGGTATTCTCGCTGCCTCCAGCCTGAGTCTTTCTACCGTAGTCTCTAATAAAAGTAGACGATCCAGAATGTCACGAACGTAATTCACGGCCTGGTGGATAGGTGATTCTGGTTCACTGCCGTTCTGCTCCTGCTCGATACCATCAAAGCTGTCAGAAGTAGAGAATTCCCTCGCGCCTCAGCTGTGAGAAATATAAGTGTATCCATAGTCTGCTCCTCGACCCAAAGAAGCCAGCGAGACGTTTATCCCCCTGAGCCCCAAACCCACCGCCAAGTCAATAGAAAACAACATAGGGTCTGGGCTCTCTCATTGGCTACCTATAGTTATATCATTCACTAAGAGTCGGGTCTATCACCAACATGTAACACACAACGCAGACGAGAAATGCTGTCGCTACCAAGTTGATATTCAACTCTGTCCGGTGAGGCAGTGCAGCATCTTATTGGCTAAATAAGCAGCTAGATTTTTATTAATCATTGGCTGTATTAAAGCTATTATTACCAATTAAAATGGATATTAATATAAAAATAAGCCAATCATGAATCACAAGACTATGTGAATAACACTTTTCCACGTGACTTTTCGTCTCCATCGATTTTCTTCTTTTTATGGAGAAAGAAAAAAAAGGGGGCAAAAAGGAGGAAAGGAGAAAGGAAAATAGGAGCAAAGGGAGGCGAGTCAATGACGATAACGATGAGGAGGATGAAGATACTCAGTGGGTGCAAGTAAGGGAACAGACGATAAAGGACGCCAGAGGGCCGCCTTGTAGTGTTTCGAGACACACCAGTGTGTCTATGCCGTATGTATCATAAAAAGACCTGCCAATAACGCACCAGGGGCAGCGACAAGTTCGAGAGCAACCTGAGGAAAAAGTAGAAGAGCCAGAACAATAAGATTAAGCAGGAGTCGAGTGTCTCTGAAGAAGCGTAACTTAATAGCAGCAAAGCGTTGCTCTTGTTGGTGGAAAAACACGAGAGTCCGCCCTGTCTTGCGCTTGAGCTGCTTACGATCAACGTGTCTCCAGCTCCAAGAACTTCAAGTCAAACATCTTTGGCGCTCCTCGAAAACTCCCTTCCGCGTCTTTTTCTCCTTTGCTTTTTTTTCTGATCTCTCTCGCTCTCTCGCTTGTACTCCTAGGCCTCGCAGGTTTGCTTGTTGCCTGCTAGTTTTTCTCCTTCTTTGTCCTTCGAGGTCATAATAGGAAAAAAAGGCACAAGGCTCCTCTTCATCCGGGGCCGAGTCGAATGCACGCCAATCGATAATTCCGCCGGATTCAAATCCACCCCCCGGTTCTTGCGGTATTCGCCAGAGCGCAAAAATAGACGCCCATCATGAAGCTCCGAAACGTATTCCATCTTATGGCCTTGCTGGTCGGCACCGGTGCTGTCGATGCTGCGCTATACCGCCGAGACTACGACGCCCACGACTACTTTGCGGTCCATCTACACTCCTCGGTTTCGCCCGCCCGGGTAGAACAGTTGCTAGGAGCCCGGCATGAAGGCCAGATAGGAGAGTTGGATGGACACCACACGTTTTCTATAAAAAAGGACACAGGTGCAGACCTGAACCAGATACTCGAAGACCTGCAGAGAAGGTCTCGCCGCCGGAGATCGTTGGAAGCCCGTGGAGAACCTGCCGGCACAGACGGACTGGATGGGATACTGTGGTCAGAAAAGCTGACGCTGAAGAAACGACTCCATAAACGAGTGCCTCCGCCTCCCCTTGCGCTCAACCAGCGTATACCTGATAAAACTCCAGACCCTGAGGCACAGTCGAGGCAGGGTGAGATTGCAAATGCCTTAGCCATACGTGATCCGTTGTTCAAGGAACAATGGCATCTCTTCAACCCGTTCACCCCCGGAAACGATCTCAATGTTACCGGTCTATGGCTAGAAGGTATCACAGGAAAGGGGTCTATTTCTGCCATCGTTGACGATGGCTTGGATATGTACAGCAACGATCTAAAGGATAATTACTTTGCCAAGGGCTCCTACGACTTTAACGAGATGCAGGAGGAACCACGGCCTTTGCTCGATGATGATAAGCATGGCACTAGATGTGCCGGCGAAGTTGCAGCGGTTCACAATAATGTCTGTGGTGTGGGCGTTGCATACGATAGCAAAGTTGCCGGGATTCGCATCTTGTCGAAATACATCAACGATGCAGACGAAGCCGAAGCGGTCAACTACGGATTCCAGGAGAATCATATCTACTCATGCTCATGGGGCCCAATTGACGATGGTATGACGATGGATGCACCGGGACTCCTGGTCCGTCGAGCCATTGCCAACGGTGTTCAAAAGGGTCGTGGCGGCAAGGGCTCCGTTTTTGTCTTTGCTGCCGGAAACGGAGCAGGTCACGAAGATAACTGTAACTTTGACGGCTACACTAACAGTATCTTCAGTATTACTGTTGGTTCTGTTGATTGGAACAATGAACACCCATACTACTCCGAATCATGCTCTGCGCAGTTGGTTGTGACATATAGCAGTGGAAGCAGTGGATACATCCATACCACCGATGTGGGATCCGACACTTGTTCGTCATCCCATGGAGGAACTTCCGCAGCCGGTCCTTTGGTCGTTGGTGTCATGGCACTTGCTCTCCAGGTCCGTCCAGAATTGACCTGGCGTGATCTGCAATACATCCTTGTTGAAACTGCAGTTCCTATAAACGAAACTTCTGAGGGATGGCAGACTACATCCATAGGAAAGAAGTTCAGCCACGATTTTGGCTACGGCAAGGTTGATGCTTATTCTACCGTTCACCTGGCTAAAACATGGAAGCTCGTCAAGCCACAAGCTTGGTTCCACTCACCATGGTTGAAGGTTTATCATGATATTCCAGAGGGCGAAAAGGGAGTATCCACTTCCTTTGATATATCTCCCGAGATGCTGAAGGAACATAACTTGGAGAGAGTTGAACATGTTACCGTCACTATGAATGTCAACCATACCCGTCGCGGTGATCTCAGCGTCGAGCTTCGCAGCCCGAGCGGTGTCGTCAGTCACCTTAGTACCACTCGATCTAAAGACTCTGAAAGAGTTGGATACGTTGACTGGACTTTCATGTCTGTTGCTCATTGGTAAGCTTCCCCTCCAGTTTCGCCCTTTCATACCTCGCCAAGTATCGTAACTAACTTTCATATAGGGGTGAAAAGGGAACAGGAGTCTGGACCGTCATTGTCAAGGATACCGTTGTTAACAATTACAACGGAACATTCCTTGACTGGCGTCTTACTCTATGGGGAGAATCTATCGATCCCAGCATTCAAAAACTACACCCTCTCCCCGATGCTCATGACCACGACCATGATACCGCCATTCCAGCCCCCCACGTCAGCACGGCTTCCGTTCAGCCAGGGCCAACTAAGACCAGCCCTCCATTCCGTCCTACCGATCATATTGACCGACCAGCACGGCCAAAACCAACAGGATCCAAAAACCCAGATCCTACTGCCACCACCGCAGCGGCACCTTCGGCAGGAGCGGAAAACTTCCTCCCTTCGCCTTTCCCAACCTTCGGTGTCTCAAAACATACCCAGATCTGGATCTACGGCTCCATCGCCCTGATACTCATCTTCTGCACCGCACTGGGCATATACTTCTGGATTCAGCGTCGAAAACGCCTACGCAACAATCGCAATGAATACGAATTCGAAATGGTAGCGAACGAAGATGAAGGTTTCCCACTCAGCGGTGCCGGTGTCGGAGGCAAAAAGGGCACTCGTCGCGGAGGAGAGCTATACGATGCATTCGCCGGCGACAGCGATGACGAAGACCCTCTATTCAGCAGCGAAGATGAAGACTCGAACGAATATGCGGATGCAGCTGAAGATGATGACTCCTACCACGACGATGGACCACAAGTTACCCCTCCGGAGTCTACAACTAGATCATGAAGATGACACGCAGATATTTTGCTTTCCACCTTTTTCCATCATTATAGACATGCATCTCATTTCTTCCACCAGCTTATCCTAGTATGGCTTGTACTGTTTTGACCGCATGAGTGATTCCCCTTTTGTTGTCTTCTCCTACCAAGTCCTCTTTTAACCTTTTTCTCTTTCCATCTTCTCTAATTGTTTTTTTTTTCGTGGATATATTATACATGTAAACACCATAATTATGTTTTCATTGGCGTTGGTTTCTTATATGCTTGATTCTTGATGCCCTTCTTGCCGAGTTTGGTTTTGGTGTACTCTTTTCTCATTTTTTAAAACATTTATGGGTATGCATTGCTCCTTGCTGTATTGATATGAAACCTCATGTTTCAATAGGGTCGACTTTGAGAACTACCGGGATGAGACCATGCTAGCAAACTATTTTCCACTATTGGATAGAATTTAAGTGAATACAGTACAGTACCCAGGAGGGCGTCAATATGGCCAATTATAATGAAGTTAACAGAGCTCTGTAGCTGCATATGATGTCTGTCGATCTACCTTCTCCAGACAGACTGGAGTAATTCCAACACTGTTTTAATAAGCAGCAAATCATCGTAATGGTCGCTATGATAAGCTCTATACGAATGTAAGAGCCGCGGCGAGAAATAAAAGCGTCTCCATTCACCTGCGAATTCGGGGTGAGTTGACATACCGCAATAAATGCGAGGATATGTATGATCCCGGGCCGAACCTAGTCGGGCAAAAGTAAAAGCAGCAGAAAACAGGGAACGCAGCGAAGATAAAGATGCTCTGTTCCAGCTCAACTCGTCAAGAGGCATCTTTTTGGGCGCTAAATGTACAACAGAGAAATGGGGTTATGCATGACGACCCGAGATGGTAGTATTGGGAATATAAAATGTTGCAGAAATGGTAATAAATAAGTAAGGTAATATATGATCAAACGCCAGTGTTTGTCCCTATCGTCGACACCAGGCTCCCAGACTCCAGACAAGATGAAATAGGAAATCATAGAGGTATAGATATCATATAAACGAGGAAAGTGTTATATATGGGTCACTATCGGTTCATTAATGTTGTCGTTCCCGTCAAGTAGGTCGCCTATAAGACAAGCGTTGACTAAGGTGGTAACGGCAGGCTTAGGCTTTTCAATCTCTGGGGTTGATGAAGAAGCTACTGCCGGGAAGATATATTCAAATAGATGGCCCGCTTGTTCCCATGCGGCCCTGAAGAGTGGTCCCCAGCCCTTTCGTTGGCGATTAGTCGCCTCTTCCACGACTGGGACGACCTTCTCGTCAAAGTTGGTGGTTTTCACACCGTATCCGTCATGAACGTGGCCGAACACCACAAGACGAGGTTTTACTCGTTCGATCTCTTGGCCTAAGAACGCACAGCCGCTCTGGAGATTACCGTCCAGATGTTTTGACGGTGGTTCGTGGGTCAACAAGACATCGGTGCCTTCTGGCACTGCTCTAGTCCATACATCCGTACCCCGGGGAACATGAAATGCTCCTGCACGTGAGCTGGAAGATATGGACGGTGAGCCATGGATTGCAACTTCGCGCCCATTGCCGTGCTCTGGAAACTGTAGTGTAACGGAGGAATCTCGGAGGTAGATGACGCTGCCAAAGTTCAGGTCACAGACTGTTCGTCCCGGCACTGAAGGATACCTATCCGGATTCTGCTGAGCAAATGGAGGGTCAAGGAGGACATCGTGTTCGCCGGCGACGAGGATTTTGTAAGTATGTGGTTGGGCGGATAACCATGTGAGCTGAGCCTGGAGCTCTTCGAATGTGCCGTTGACTGTCAAATCGCCGGCGTGTAGGAGAATATCACCATCTGGCAGCTCCGGTTGCCAGTTGTGCGTGTCTGATATGCAGACGACTGAGATTGGGTGTTCTTGTGTGGATTCCGGTTCCGCTAAGGGCCGATAGTTCTGTCTTCCAGAGAGCCTGGCGGTAAACGCCTGGAGCCATCGACTGAAGAAAGCGAGGAAATTGAACGGCCGCTGGCTCATAACAAAGGCTTTGTCAACCGGCATCGAGTCGCACATTTGAATAAACCCATCCAAAGAGCGAAAAAAAAGAACTCTATACATGTGCAAAGCAAACAGTTCAAAAACTAAAGTATAGATATGGGGAGCAGGAGGATGGATGAGGGCTCAACCAAAAACTCAAAATAGCATGCTTCAACGAACAAGAGAAATGACAAGGAGAGGAAGGAAAGGGAGAACATATAGAATATGAAAGCAAGGGGGAAACTAACAGGATCCGGGGACACACATTGGGACCGAGTATAGGTTATATATGTCTGGTATATCGGCCACAGCCCTTGACCAAAAAGGGGGCGGCTGCTGTGCACCGGAGGGGGGTTAGGGATAGTTCCGGACAGACAGACAGGCAAGCAGGAAGGCCAGCGCAAGCACACCGACAGAGAGGGCCGTATCATGACGGCCCCAAAGAGATGCTCGAAAAGAAAGCAGCCCAGCGGTGCTGCCTTCAACCCGAGGCTTCCAATGGGCGGCCCTGCTCATCCATCTTTTCATCCACCCTGGAAGCTGCGATGCACCGTTCTGTCTGCTGCTCCCTGGAAAGCGTATTATATCCCGATATCACAATGGCCAGTTCGTTACCGACAGAGTGGTTTGCTCTTTGGCTTGTGGGGAAAACCAGGGCGGTCGTATTAATAACCTATTGTTCTCTGCAGAGAACAATAGCAACCTGCATGAAAAAGTGGCGCTAGTGTCACAATCGCCCTTTCCGCGTTACGGCTGCGATACAGACGCCATACATATTTTTTTGACGTCTGAGCAGATCCTCGAACGATGCTCTGCGCTTTCCTTCTCCAGCAGCAGGTTTTTTTGACTTCCTCTCAGCGCTAAATGAAACTCCGCGACCAGCCTATCACTGCTGTTCATTTTTTCCTTTTCCTTAAAAAGGTCAGAGTTTTGGTCGCACGGGAGCTGCTGTTTAGGCTTCAACTCACCGGATAAGAAAGTTTGATACTCTGATCCGCCGCCCATAACTTATCTCCATGCTGGTTGACGAGTGGCCGTCTTGCAGCTGATCAATATAACTGAGAAAACGTTTTGTGGTTGGCGTACAACACCTCACACACAGCCGGGCCAGGTCGTTTCTAACAAGTACAAATGCACAAGGGATATACGCATTCTCGGGGTGCATACAGAATCACTCTCCAGGGTAGACGGCGAGTGTAGGAAACCGTCTCCTTCTGGGTTTATTCAACCCACTAAGGGCTTCGATATCTCCAGGGTCTGACGGTCTGAAGATTTGCTGCTATGTACTAGTGCATTGTCGCTGCATCTCACATACATAAGCACCAGCTATAAATATCAGCAGAGGTGCCAATTCGTCACTGCAGCGCAATGATTCCCCACTAACAAGCATACTCATAGCCGGTATCCCCTCGGAACAGAAAAATGTGTGGCAGCGTGTCTCGAGCCAAGGAGGATCCGTTTGGACGTCTTACATCCCGCCCCAGGATCAGGCCTGCGTGACAGAACCTCATAATTCAGCAAGAAGCCGGTGTTTTGGCTAGGAGGCCCTGCATGAGGGGATTCCATGCAGTCTTGCAGTTATCATCTCCGTTGAAGGCGGTTAAGGGCCTGTAGTTAAAGATATTGTTTACTCCTGTAGTGGTAGGCTATTCCGATAGACGAAGTAGTCGCCACGGGGCTCCATGTTGGCGCGGAAACTTGTGTATCTTTCCATGAAGAACAAGCCTAAGGCTCTTTTTTGCTAATCATTATACTGAATTATCAGCCAGTCCGCTCGGCCTGGTACAATATCAAGCGCCGCTAAACCATCTTGAACGTCGAAAAAGGTCGAAGCCGAATCAAAAAGGTGAAGAAAGCTCGGGGCAGGCGCTATGCCCGAAATGGACGACCCTGACATCATCATATCACGTGAATATTAGCTGGCTCCTTCGCCGTCGTTAAGAGCGGAAGACAAGAGAGAGAGACAGAGCTGCCGACGTCCTCTTTGTGCGCACTTCTGCGAGATAACGGGCACATTTATTCATTTATTAATTGGAATTTCATTTATGCGTATTTTTGTCTAGAGTTGATATGTCACTTCATACCCTGCTCTGAGACCTACCGTGAAACTCGAGGGAAGATCAAGGCCCTGGTCGACTCAGGCTCCTACATAAACTATCAAACTCCCCGCACGCATACATCGCCATCAACCATGGACCACAATGATTTCGACAGTGTTTCTTGGAGGAATGACGGAGATAGCGATGTCTCGCGACCAGCTACGTCATATACAGATATCGATAATGCTTCCAGTTCGCGGGATGACCCCAATGGGAAACGGCGAATAAGCTCTACGGGGGATGAAGTACTCTCTCCAGTGCAAGATGGCGCATTTGCCGCTGCGTTGGATAATGGTATGCTTGAATGCACAGTAGACACACCTCTGAAGGAGAACGAAGGTACAAAAGATGTCTATGTTTCCTACCTAGTATCAACTCACGTCAGTACTCCCTTCCTGTTGCTACAAGACTTGATACAAGTCTCACGGCCAGTTTTACTTACGAATAGATAGACCAATTTCAAATCCTTCCAAAAAACCGATTTCAGCGTTCGACGGCGCTTCACTGACTTCTACTTTCTTTACAATACGTTGTTTCGGGAGTATCCTGCTTGCGCCATTCCTCCGCTGCCAGATAAACATAAGATGGAATATGTACGCGGTGACCGATTTGGTACCGAGTTCACTCAGCGCCGTGCTTGGTCCCTCCACCGTTTTATCAAGAGAATTACCCTCCACCCCGTTCTCCGCCGAGCTCCAATCTTGGTCACCTTCCTTGAATCCGGAGAATGGAACCAACACATGCGGATGCGCCCATCCCGTAGCGCTACAAATGCATCAGATGGCGGAAGTAATATCTTCGACAATTTTGCAGATACGTTCGTGAACGCATTTACCAAGGTTCATAAGCCAGATAAACGCTTTACGGAAGTAAGAGAAAAGGCAGATAAACTGGACGAGGATCTTGGCCACGTTGAGAAAATCGTTGCGCGGGTTGCAAGGCGTGAAAGCGACTTGGAGGCTGACTACGCCGAACTTGCTGTGCAATTCCGCAAACTTGTCCCCCTAGAACCTGAGCTAGAGGTCCCGCTACAAATTTTTGCTGGATGCGTAGAGGAAACGTCCTACGGTATTCAAGATCTGAAGGAACATACAGATCAAAACTACCTAGGTAGTCTTCGAGATATGGAGGCCTATATCTTATCTCTCAAATCGCTGCTCAAAACGAGAGAGCAGAAGCAACTTGACCATGAAGCGTTGATCGATTATCTTAACAAAGCCGTGGCGGAGCGCGACAATCTGACCAACAACCCATCCTCATACTACGCCACAAACCCGTTAACAAGTAGCCCTGCTTCTTTCATCCGATCGAAGATGGAAGATATCAGGGGCGTTGATCACGAACAATCGCGCCGAGAGAAGGTCCGAAAACTGGAACTTCGAATTGACGAATTAACCCGTGAAGTGGAAAGTGCCAAAACAACTTCTGAGATGTTCGATGAGGAAGTTGTACGTGAAGTTTCCGACTTTGAACGTATCAAAGCAATCGAGTTTCGCGATACGCTGGGCGCAATGACACAGAAGCACGTCGATTTCTACCAAGGGGTCCTAGCCACTTGGGAACGGTTCATTGTGGAGATGGAAGCCGATGGAGATGATGTGGGCGGAAAGCATGATGTGAAAGCAAAGAAGCCTCAGGTTGGACCTGCATGAGCTGCTTCATCGTTACTCTCTTTTTCTTCCCGTATAGATGAAATTTGGCACTAGAGCTCCAAGGCTCTCACTTTAGCATGCCTTCTTGGTTCTCAGTCATGACTGGCGTTATATGATTTTTGGATGGTATTTGAGCCAGAGAATATGAATTAATAGCAGCATTCTTCTTTCTTCCACCGTTCTTTACTTGCCAGATGGTGACATTTGGACTTGATCGACGTCCTCTTTACTACGATCTGATCTTGTTGGATTTCTTTTCTTTGTCTTGTCTATGGAGTAACTTACAACCACATCTCACATCCCGTGCTACATATCGAAGCATAGCATATAGCTGTGCCTCACGGCGGTCGTCCCTGGGTCATCCTAACCGTTTGTAGTATGGGGAAAAGTCCATCAAGCCTTTCCAGTCGCAACCAGCAGGGTAAGAATACTATGTAACTACTATTAATATATTTTTAACTTCCGAGTTTAGCCATTTGGACGCATGTTCAATATAATGAATCTCATAACACGATGTCCACGTTCGTTCGATCGTCAATTGACACAAGCCCCAATATCCGCTACTTCTGTATAATGAATATGAGGAGGCTTCATAGTAATCTGCATCACAATACCGCGACTGTCGCGTAAAACGGCATGATGGCTGTGTATTTTTCCTAGCAATGTTGAAGTCATATTAGTCTGCCAAATTCCAACCAAGGGACCGCATTCGGCGATGAAAACGCAATCCAAGAGATCAATACTTGGGCAATGCGCCACAGCCTCCACAAGAGACGTAGTGCAACGAAATGCACAGCAGCCAAAGGATAAGACTGCACGTACAAACAAAGAGAGGAAATGTTGATGGTTGCTTCACTACTTCGATGATTGCTATGCCTCAGCCGGATATAAATATCAGCATATGTCCATCATCAAGATGAGCATTGATTTCCCAAGAGCCATCTACTCCAATCCAATCCACAGAGACCCCTAAAATCTGTATTCCTTTGCAAACAAGCCACCAATTATTCCAACATGAAGCTCTCTTGCTCCCTTCTCGCAGCTCTTGCCGTCCTTGGCCAGACTGCTGTTGCTGCTGTTGCTGCTGTGCCGGTTGCTGCCAGAGCTGAGGCTGCAGCTGAGGTTGCAGCTGCTTTACCCCTCGGTATCATTGTTATTCCCCATATCTGCTACCAGGATTCGGATTGCTCTCCCGGCGTAAGATGACATTCATTCCTCCCATCAACAACATTAGTTACTGGAAGGCTAACTCGTCCTCTTTGTAGTGTGCTTCCAGAGGCTTTAAAGGACACGCAAGATGCCCCGCCCCCGGCAACTCGAAGTAAGGACAGCGATCACTCTGGGATATTGAATATAGTATCCGTACTAACGTATCTATCCAGTGTTTGCCACTGTTACTAGAAAGCTAGCATTCTCACATGGTGCTTTGGAAGACATCCTGCTATTTGTGTGATGGAAATGGGTATAAATCGTTGAAAAGTAGCTTTAAAGGCTATATTATAACCAAAAAATAGCAGTTTCTTTATCAAATTTGCAATTTAAATCAGTATACTAAATTTAAGGAGCCATCATGTTTTTCGTGTTTGTAGTGGATTCACTTGTGTTGGTACAAAACTGTTCACACGGATCATGGGTGCATAAACGCTCCTGCTTAGGCTCAAGTACTCGACGTCTCCACGTGATAGACATGAACAGGCAAGGTGGCCGAGCGGTCTAAGGCGCCAGATTAAGGCTAACCTTAATCAGTAATAATCAGCGGTGATCACCACCACAAGATATTCTGGTCCTCCTTGAGGGCGTGGGTTCGAATCCCACCCTTGTCACTTTCTTTTTTCGTTTTTTTTTTTGGGTAACAAGCGGTTATATTGACTAATGTCTGACTAAGACAAAGTACTTGAAGCTTAACCTTGCATCCAGCAAGGAACTTTCCATAGCTTCATCGTTCATGGTTCGATATCAGCAATAACCAGTGATAGAGATGCGTTCGCTACTAGGTGGCGCATTGCGCCCATATATATGCACCTCGTGTAAGCGTGGGCTCCAGTCACAGCGGAGGGGATTTGCCTCTAGTATTTCGCAGCAGCCTGAGATTTATGACATCGTCTGTGTTGGAGGGGGTCCGGCAGGGTTAGCTCTGCTCACGGCATTGAGTACGTTTACCTAGGCCAATGGTGCCTCGATTTACCGATTCATAGGAATACAGTTAGCTAAGTTATTACGTACAGGGTCTTCTCCGATTACCTCCAAGCTCAAAGTCGCCCTCGTCGAAAGCCAGGATATCACCAAGGCCAAAAGGTGGAACCTCGATTCCGAAAACTTTTCCAACCGAGTTAGCAGTCTCACGCCATCATCTGTTGCATTCCTGAAAAGTATCGGCGCCTGGCAGCATGTCGATTCCTCTCGAGTGCAACCATACGAGGAGATGGAAGTGTGGGATGGAGTGACGGGGTCAAATATTTCATTCAACTGGCCTCCAGGCCTAATTGATCATGATACGTCTTCAAAGACAATTGCGACGATGACGGAGAATGCGAATCTAATAAGGGGCCTGCTGTCGCGAATTGAATCCCTTGGTGAAGATGTCTCGATCTTCTCTTCGACAAAGGTCACATCTATCAATAACGGCACTGATATCCCCGATGGACCTGATCTTTCCGCCTGGCCGGTCCTCACTCTATCCCCTTCATCTTCGACGGAAGGAAGCTCCAACCTTCCCACCATTGCTGCTCGGCTTTTAGTTGGAGCAGACGGAATCAACAGCCCTGTGCGGTCATTTGCCGGTATTTCGACAGATGGATGGGATTATGACAGACACGGTGTCGTTGCTACCTTAAAGCTCTCCCCCTCAGCGGCCTCTTCCTCCAGACCGGTCACTGCATATCAACGGTTTCTCCCTGGAATTGGTGGTCCGGTTGCCATGCTCCCTCTACCAAACAACTATGCCACACTTGTCTGGTCAACCACTGTCCAGAACGCTGCATATCTGAAGTCGCTATCACCAGAAGCATTTACAACAATGGTAAATGCAGCTTTCCGCCTATCCATAACAGACTTGAAATACATGTTCTCTTTGCCGTCTAGCCAGACTCAAGCTTCTTCCGAGACAACCTATGACCATACAGACGAACTGTCCTGGCGGCTGCAGCATACCCCTGTCCCATCGTATGTGCCGCCAGAAGTTGAAACCGTTCACTCGAACACGGTCGCTGCCTTCCCGTTACGATTCCGCCACGCGTCAACTTACATTTCACCACGAGTGGCATTAGTGGGTGACGCAGCTCATGTCATACACCCTCTCGGAGGACTTGGGCTGAATCTCGGAGTCGGCGACGTCATCTCACTCCATCGCGCGATTGAGTACGCTGTAAAACACGGAATGGATATTGGCTCACTGCTTAGCTTGGAACAGTATGCAGCTGATAGATGGATTACGAATGCAGGTATTGGAGGCGCCTGTGATCTGCTACATAAGGCTTATAATGTGCCTGGCTATGGGCCGTTTGCGTGGGCAAGAGGCGTTGGCCTCAACGCTGTGAATAGCTTGTCAGCGTTGAAAGAGGTCATCATGAAGCGGGCTTCGACTGCTTGAACACCTTCTTTATACTGTATTATTATAAATTTGGAGGTAGATGCGCTCACCCGGTTGTACCAATATAGGTTTTGTACCATAAGGTTTAAATTTTTAGGCTCGCGTAGTCCATACAAACTCAGGCACAACTTACTTTTTTTATCAGGTTGAGGAGTATTCAAAATAAAAAGTAAAGCTTCTAATCTATCTGCGAAGGTAGTATATACGCAGAAGGTGGTATCCCGATAATCAATAAACAACACATCCTTGCACCCTTGAAGAAGTTCCAGAAAATGCATTGCCCCCTCTTAAAAGAAATAGTTTAAAAAAATATTTCAACTCCTTCCCTTTTCCCGCTTACAGAAGATCTTTTACTTTCTGTGCTAGGTCTTCTTGCTCACCTGCAGGTGCATCTGCAGGTACACCGGACTCATTCGCCTTCTTCTCCAACCTTTGCTTAATTTCAGTGGTAAGAGAGGCGATGTCAACCAGCAGACCTTCCTTCTCAGGGTGGCCATCTGGGAGACCCATCTCCTTGACACGGACTTTTCCAGCAGCAAGCTCATCTTCACCTAGGATAACGGCGAAGGGGACAAGGTTGGCTTCAGCGGCTTTGAACTGGGCGGGAAGCTTTGGCTTAACTTTATATAGGAACTCGGCCTGTATAATTGTTAGAACGTTTTCAAGAAGTATAAAGATGACTCTACATAGGCTCACCTTGATGCCGGCCTCCCACAATGACTTGCAGATTTGCATTCGTTCCTTTAATAAGCCTGTGAACCCCTTACCGCCAAATGCCATGACATATACATCCACCTCACTGTTTCGTAACTTGCTCTCGCGCTGCATGCGGGCCTTGGTGATGGAGAAGATTCGGTCAACGCCAAACGATATTCCAACACACGGGATTTGGGCCTTGGGTGAGAACATGCCCACTAAATCATCGTAACGACCACCTGCAGCAACGCTACCGACGCCAACAGAAGGGTCATTAGACCTGTCCTCGTCAGCATCTACTTTCTTGTCCTTCTTCGCCTGGCGTTGCAGTTTTTGAGCTTCAGGGGCAGAAGTAGCGGTTGCAGGTGCCGAGCCTTCGGTGATGACCTCGTAGATGACACCGGTGTAGTAGTCAAGGCCACGAGCAAGGCTCATATCGAAAGAGAATTTATCCAGCACGCCAAAGTCCTCAAGGTATCCAAGCAGCAAGGCCATGTCATCCAACCCGGCTTTGGCAGAAGCATTGGCTGTGAGTTTCTCATCCGCCAGCAATGATTCAAGGAGATCCCGTCCGCCTTTTCGAACAACATATGTTTCAATGTTATCAGCTACAGCGCCGTCAAGGCCCTTCTCATCCACCATCTCCTTCCTGACGTCCTCCCATGGTAGTTTGTCCAGCTTATCCACTGCACTGGAAATGGTCCGGATCTTGTCCTGAGGCACACCGCACACCTCAAACAACCCATCCAATATTTTCCGGTGATTAATCTTAATCGTGTAGTTCCCCTTCCAGCCTAGGTCATCAAACACTTCCGTTGCAATCTTAAGCACTTCTGAGTCGGCGACCATGGGGTCAAACTGTGCACCAGCAATGTCAAAGTCACACTGATAGAACTCTCTCATCCTTCCCTTTGTCATAGCCGGCTGGTCTCGTCGGTACACTTTAGCCAGGTGGTATCGTTTTATATTACGGATATCGGTATTCATGGCCAGCCATCGAGCAAAGGGGACGGTCAAGTCATATCGCAATGAACATATCTCTCCACCCTGGTCCTGCAGGTCATATATCAGCTTCGAATCCTCGCCGTACTTGCCCGCCAGGATCTCGCGCAGCTCAAACACAGGCGTGTCAAGCGCCATGCCACCGTGACGCTTGAAGACATTAGTGATTGTGCTGAAGATGTTGTCGCGCAGGAGAGCATCAGGGCCAGCCCAGTCCTTGGTTCCCTTGGGCGTCTTGAGCGTAAACGAGGTCTTGCCCTTGGGCGCCATTGTGTCTAGCTGGTCTGGAGGGTGCGAGTGGCCGTGATATCGGCGAAAGGAAGAGGAGGAACTGCGTTGTGCGAAGATGGAGGGGCTTGTACTCGACTTTAGAGTTGGGATGGAGGGGAGGGCTCGAACGGATAGTCGACGGCAGCCAAAAACCCGCAAAACTCGCTTGCACAGCATTCAAAACGATCGTAAAGTAAAACAAACAAAAAAAAAGAGAAAGGAAGGAATTGAGGACTTTAGTACCTGTATTATACACTGTCAGGCCGTGCTTGACTCATATTTTCATGCGTCACGCAGCCGTCAAGCGCATCGATAGACGGAGAATAAAATCTCCACCCGCAGTAAAAAAATTCAGCACCAAAAAAGAAATAAATGCGCTCCCTAGCGGGGAATCGAACCCCGGGCACGAGTGTGAGAGACTCGGATGTTACCTCTACACCACTAAGGATGGCTGGATGGAAGGGGCACCCGCTGCTGCTTGATAGTGGTAACACAAAACATATTGCGGGATGGTTAGTGTTACCTCCTGCCTAGGTACCTACTAGAGCCATGTTAGACAGCCTAATAGAAGTCGAAGTGGCAGGTTGTTCTTCATGAAGAGTCTTATTGCTTAACTACTTCGTAAGGTTATGGGGAAGAGATGGCTACGATAGGTCGCGTCCTTGAGTATCTCAGAATCAGGCAGTTGGTCCAGTACCTGCAGTGCCAGTGGTGATGTACCAATAAAGCAGGTACACAAGCAGTGACACAACTTCCAAGCGATGAAGACGGCTGCTGCTCTCTAGCCTATTCTGCTGGTTTCATGGCAGGTTTTCACTAGTGACACTTTGTACGAGGTGACAGTAAGTGGCCGCCGGGATAAACAATGTTCGCAGAATTTGGCCAGCTCATGTCAAATCGTGAAGTAAATTGAAAATGAAGTATAGTATTTTCAGCTCCGAAAGAGTATATACGTGCTACTAAAGCTTACGTCATGCTGTATGGCCTATATTAGACAGCAGCTTCGAGGAGAAGTGTGGACTGCTGATATTTATCCCTCTGGCTACATTGATAGATGTTATTATCATGTTATTTATCAACTTTTAGTTAAGATTTGACATAATTCATCTTTATGCTGAGAAATTCTCCTAACCACACGAGGTCCTGTTCATTCTACCACAAGAAAGCTCAACTAAAGGCTTGTATAAGGAGATAGTAGTCTTATCTAAACCACTGTTGTACGATATACAATACATAGGGAAGGGTAATGGATAAAAGTACGCTGCATTGGTGTATTGAAATCGTTGATGGCAAGCACTAGTCCAAGAATAGCCGTTTATTATTTCCGCCGAACCTCTTACATAATAACAAGTCCTTAGTGGTGTAGAGGTAACATAGCTCTCTTTCACAGAGCCGCCCGGGGTTCGATTCCCCGCTAGGGAGAACTTTTTTTATATTGATTACATTTTTTGCTTGCTCGCTTAACCCTGGTCGCCCTCTTCCTATTTTTCCCTTTGCCGCGAGGGTGGAGACATACATATCTTGGCATGCAGTTTTTTTCTTTTTGACATCTGACTTTTGATTCTACCCACTCTGTTCATCTGCCATTTTGACGAGCCTTTCCCACAACAAGACGTCCTTAGTGGTGTAGAGGTAACATCCGAGTCTCTCACACTCGTGCCCGGGGTTCGATTCCCCGCTAGGGAGCGTATTCAAGTTTACTTTTTTGTCTTTTTGCTCCATCGTTAAGACTGCTATCAGCACCAACCAAGGCTGCGGTTATTTTTTCCATCTTCCCAAATGGGAGACGGTATGTCATCACCTACCACATCCCGTATAAGCAAGTCCTGACTGGTCAACATGTATTGACCCCTCACACCCATGTATATCAAGACCTATCTATAACTTTCCACTTTGAATGTACGGAGTAACTGTTGGTTAAATCCCCTGAACGCTTTCTGGTAACTATGCACGTGATGGTACTTAAAACCAGCGTCTTCAAGCTGCAACAGATTATGAGTACATATATGCATGGTGGAACGAACAATCTTCTGAATCTGAATGAGTCCTTAGCACCTCTTACGGGCTTGTCATATATTTCCTTCTAGACGGCCTCGTTCCTCACATGTCAACCTGCCAAAAAAATTCTTACATAAGCAATAATATTAAGTGACGTAAAAAAGAAAAGTCTCCCTAGCGGGGAATCGAACCCCGGGCGGCTCTGTGAAAGAGAGCTATGTTACCTCTACACCACTAAGGATGGTTTGATGTCTAAACCAGGGACCAGTACTCTATATTTCTTCCAACGCATCACCGCTAAACATTCCAAAGCCAAAAACCAACAACATTAGATACCAACCCGTAACCAAACACGAAATAAATAAAGAAACATGATCCTCCCAGGCCACGCTCTGGTATCTCGCAAGATCATCCAGGGCCTCATCTCTCCGTCCCTACAAATCCAACCATGCGGCGTTGACCTCACCCTCAAAAGAGTCCTGACCTGGACATCCGCGGGCTCCGTCGACCTCAACAACTCCCACCGCCAGACAGCATCCACCAAGGAAATACCATTTACCACCATCAACTGCAGCAGCCACAGCGGGGGAGAGCACCATGATGAAGCGCTTGAACTACCACCCGGCTCGTATCTGGTTGAGTTCAATGAAACGGTCTCTGTGCCGCTGGATGTGATGGGTCAGTTGTTTGTGCGCAGCTCGTTGTTCAGGTCTGGCGCTGTGTTGAATGCTGGGGTGATGGATGCTGGGTATACGGGTGCAGTGGGAGCAATGTTACAGGTGGTGAACCCGGCGGGGCTTCGGGTGTATAAGGGAGCGAGGCTGGGACAGTTTGTGTTCCATCAGATGAGCGAGCCGGTGGAAGGGTATGACGGGGTGTATCAGGGGAGTACGAAGGTTGGTTAGAGAGGTGGTACGATAGGATAGGTGGTTAAGTTGTTGATGGCATTGGATTACTCTATACCCTGCCTACGGAGCACCTATGTGGATGGCTGTGAAGTTTATTCATTAATACTCTGGATAGAGAGAGGGTGATTTATGATAGGGTGTATTTTTTCCTCCTTATTTTATATATCCTACGAGTTACCGGCGCTAGATCTAGTGGTGGAACAGGCGGATACGCTGCTCAACGAAGACAATTCCAAGCTTCTCAGCAGTGTCGAATACTGGGCCGTCGTTCTGGCTGCCGCTCGGTGCAGCCATGTACTTGACGCCTGATCGGGCGGCGCGGAAGACATTGTCGATGAATGGGAACTACAGATACACGTTAGCTTTCTTTCTTTCTTTCTTTGGCCATTAATGGTCTCAAGTCAGCAGGGAGAGAGAGGGACTTACGAAAGCATCAGAGGAGATGGCAACCTCAGTGAGCTTCTCCAGCCATGCCTCACGCTCCTCGGAGGTAAAGGGAGCGGGAACTTCCTCAAACACTCGCTCATAGTCTGCCTTCTCGACGTCGGAGCGCGGGATCTGACCAGAGCACAGCATGTCGATGGCATTGCTCTTGTCCGCCCGCTTGACGCCAGCTTTCCATTTGATACCAAGCGTTCGATCGTGGAATCGCATCCACCAGTTATCCGTCTTGTCGCCTGCCAGACGGGTGCAGTGAATTCGGCTCTGCTGGCCCGCGCCTAGGCCAACCACTTGTCCGTTGACGGCATAGCACACTGAGTTGGACTGTGTGTATTTCAACGCAATGGTTGCAACGGTGAGGTCTCTTAGTGCTCCCTCAGGCAGTGAGCTCATGCCCTTTGGTGTGACGATGGTGTTGAATGTGGCCTTGGGGGAGATGTTTGCGTCGTTTCGGCGCTGAGAGAGCTGCACGCCGTAGACAGATCGAGTCTCTTCGTCTGGTGGAGTGTAGTTCTCGTCCATCTGCAGGACAAGGTACTTGCCGCCCTTCTTCTTGGACAGAATCTCGAGGGCCTCGGGCGAGTAACCCGCAGCAATAACACCGTCTGACACCTCTCGGGAGATGATCTTTGCGGTGGGCACGTCAACCACGTCCGACAGGGCAATGACATCTCCGAAGCTGGACATTCGGTCAGCGCCTCGTGCACGAGCATATGCCTGTGCCAGGCCTGATTCATCAATTCCCTTGATGTCGTCGACCATGTATGCCTGCTTCTCCTTCTCGTTCAGGGGTACTCCAATGGCAGCACCGGCTGGCGAGACGTGTTTAAAGCTAGCAGCGGCAGGGTATCCGAGGGCCTGCTTCAATTCCTTGACGAGTGGCCAGGCATTGAGGCAGTCGAGCAGATTGATATATCCGGGTGCTCCATTGAGCACTTTGAACGGTAGTTTGCCATTCCTCACGAAGGCAGATGCAGGGGCCTGGTGGGGGTTGGCTCCGTAACGCAGCTGAATATACTGAGACCCCTCACCGGCGTACTTCTTCCTGAAGAACCCAGAGATGGCCTCGTCGTAGTCAGCGGTGTGCTCGAATGCCTTAAGAGCATACAGCTTTCGAGTCTGCTCAGTCACGCCGCCGCTGGCCAATTCCTTCAGGAAGTTGCCATAGTCCGAAGGGTCGCTTAGAATAGTCACGCGAGCATGGTTCTTTGCTGCTGCACGCAACAGAGTGACACCTCCGATGTCAATCTCCTCCACGGCGCCTTCAACGGTCACATCAGGCTTTGCGACAGTGTCCTTGAACGGGTACAGGTTGCACACGACAAAGTCCACTTTCGCAATCTTCTGGTTTGCAAGGTCCTGCTTGTCGGATTCGATGTCGCGTGCCAGGATACCGCCATGGACAGCTGGGTGAAGGGTCTTCACACGGCCACCCAGCATCTCTGGGGCCTGCGTTATCGACGAAACGTCGCTATCAATAGTCTTGTTAGATAACTAACACTGTTTTTGTTTTCCTTCTTTCTTCTTTCTTCCATTTTTTTTTTTCAACAGAGTATAGAGCACTCACTCAACAGCAATGCCAGCATCCCTGATCATCTTAGCTGTGCCTCCAGACGCCACAATGCGGACATTCTGCTCGACGAGGCCCTTGGCCAGGTCCAAGAGACCCGTCTTATCGTATACAGATAGAATCGCTGTGTGTATGTGGAGTGCCGAATGTTACGGCTCCCAGTTAGTTACATCTCCCCCACCCTTCCAGCAACGAGAGAGAGACTTACCTGACTTTTGTTCCGCCATGGTAACGAAGGACACGAAGGACACGAGGATGGCCTTTCAATTGAGTGACTGGAAGCGAATAATTGCAGTAGGAAAAGAAGGAGGAAGCCAACAGTCCCCGCGATGCGAAAAGAAAAAACTAGAGAGCTTATCGACCCCGCTGCTTATCTAAGCTGGAGATAACAAGCTGACTAACAAGATGACTAACTAGCTGACTAAACTAAAACGACCGTGACACTAAGAGCATCATCTGTGTCTCTTGACTGGCCTAACTAACAACTATCGCTGCTGGTCGTCGACTGGCAACGAATGACAGCTTGATACACGGGCCTTTCAGCTGTGACTTGCTATGACATCACGTACAGTAACTATGCAGTTAGCTCAGTTAGTTGCATAGAGGCGTCGCTAGTCAGTTAAGCATGGCACTCTAAGATCCAAGCTCTGGTGGCAAAGGAGAACGGCTGAACGACAGCTCTCTCTCTCGCTATCTCACACACTGTGAGCCATCAACGGGCAGCGAGGGAAGCACAGGAGGATGTGCGACGTCCTGTATGACCAGCAATATCTGGATCAAGTAATGCAACTATATGACTGGGCAAGGGTTTCGTCCAGTTAACTTGATGTAACTGACTATCGAGTATTGAAGGTGATCATCATCGGCGGTCTATCCCCAGGCGCAAGAGGCCTTTGCTCTCTTCACAACAACTATAACAATGATGATTACAACAACGACAACAACAGTTACTTGGCCCTAATAGTTCGACTAGATCTATCATAACGGCAGGCTATAGAAGGGAAGGATTAACTAGTCCAGCTTCTCCGTGCAACTCGACAAAACTCAACCCATCGTCATCTACTATCTTCTATCTACTTCTTCATCGTCTCACCACACTTCCGTCCTTTGCACTTCCCACCTCCCTCCTTTTCCTTCCCACTAACACCGTCCAGTCCCTAGTTATAGACAAGCATAATCCCTGGGGGCCCGCCCTCTCTTTTCCCACGTGGATCTTCGCTTCCTTTTCCTCCTTTTTCCCTCCCTTCCAGAAGAACTCTGTCCTCCACCGACGATCGAAGCAAGTTACTTAACTATGTCCCGACCTCCCCAAGTTAACTTCTAACTTCCTCTTACATTACTAACTATACAGCACTATATATATACACTTTCCTTTCCCGTCGTGGCGGGCGTTTGGCTTGTTGGCTGCTTGGGGACTTGGGAGTGGATGTGCGGGATCTTCTCGCCAATCGCCTGGGGGGATGCAAGCCGGACAGGGATGGGATGGGATGGAGATGGAGAGGAGGAGTGGAAGCCGTGAGTCGGGAAGAGCAAGGGATGGTAACCTCCCTAGTTAGTTATAAGAGGAGGTGGAGGAGGACCGAACGGCCTGGGATATGCGGGCTGCTTTGAAATGCAGCAGCCAGGGTGGTGACTAGAGAGGGAGGGAGAGGAACCCTGGACGGCCTCACACAGTCGGGAGGGAGGAGGGAGTGACAGAGGAAGGGGAGGGAGGGCAAGCCTTGCACTACCACAGGCTAAGAGACCAAGAAGGAGGGAGGCGGAGCTTGTCTGGTGGTAGGCGAAGGACGAAGCAAGTGACGAAGCTCGGAAGTAGCGAAGTCA
This sequence comes from Nannizzia gypsea CBS 118893, assembly GCF_000150975.2. NCBI lineage: Eukaryota > Fungi > Ascomycota > Eurotiomycetes > Onygenales > Arthrodermataceae > Nannizzia > Nannizzia gypsea. Next base: position 4,519,984 of record NW_003345201.1, read on the forward strand.
CTCGGAAGACGAAAACGGGAGAGACGGGGAGACGGGACGAGGAAGAAGACGAAGCCGACGAGGGAGAGAGTAGACGAAGAGAGAAAGGCCCTGCTCGTCCTCGCATAAGTAGCTCCTTAGCCGGCTGTATGTATCTATATAGTTATATTAATCGGCGAACGGTGTCACGATCGTACAGGCCCGCCTGTCATCAGATGTCATTATCTTCACTCTTACTGCCTGACACTCTTACTAACTACATGTAGCGGCTACAAGAAGCACCTTAAGAGAATAGAGAGAGGAGAAGCCAGCTTCCACTCCCGGTGTACTGTAGAGAGAATCCAGAATGCAGATGCCTGTCCGCGTCTGCATCTGTGTAGCACTCGGAAGAATAACTGACCATCCTGTCCCCAGAGTACGAGAAACACGCAGAACTAGCGGAAGTTAAGGCGTTAACCTGGCCAGCGACTCTTCCTTGCCATGTGTTATGGAGTTACGGAGTCGGCGCATGGCAGGGTTGGCTCTCCTGTCTGTCTGTCTGTCTGTCAGTGGTTGGCTATCATGGACTATGCGAAGGTACCTCTGGCTGTACCAAAACTCCGCCCAGCCCGCGGTACCTCGCCATAGCCAGTCAGTCAGTCAGTCAGCGCTGCTTAGTTACTCTCGGTCACCAGCTCGACTTCGCTGCGACTTCGCTGCGACTTTGCACTGCGACTCTTATCTTCTTCTTCTCTTCTTCTTTTCTTCTCTTCTTCTACTTCTATCTCTTTTATCTCTTCTTCTTCCGTCTCATCTTCATCTTCTTCTTCCTCGTCAAACGCCTCTTGGCAGCCTTTCCCTCCTCCCAAGACTCCGTCTCGACTAAGTTAACCAAACGAGTTACTTTTAGTTACTTTAACTGCTTATTCTCTCTCTCTTCTTCTCTCCTTCTTCTCTTCTGTCTCTTCTTGACTCCTTCTTCCCTGCGTTGAAACATCCTCCTCGTCTTCCTTCGCCCTCCTCGACCCTCGACCCTCGACTCGCTGCTGGCGCCGTCTTCCTCTTCTCGTCCTCGTCCTCCCGTCCTCCCTTGAGGCTCTCTCTCCCTCTCGCTGCCCTGGTCGGCTTTTTACCCCGACTGTACCCACGGCAAGATCCGCCCTTGGGTCGCCTAGTCCTGTCCATTACATGTCAAGTCAAGTCAAGTCAGGTCAAGTCAGTTACGTTGCCAGTTGGACACAGGACAGACTCGCTCTCGCCGAAATACGATACGATCCGCCCTTTGCTCTCTCTCTCTCTCTCCCCGTCTTTGCTCCGTCTCGCTCTCTCGCTCTCTCTTCGACGACGCCTCTCGCCCTCCTGCCACGCCTATTCTTATCCCGATGGTCCAGCGCGCATCTCTACCTCTCCGCTAACACTCGCCCTCGGGTTACATGCTACTGCACTATTATTCATATCTTATAATATACTCGCTCGTTCCTTGTGCTGCTCTGCGCCGGCCCTGGGCTTGGCTGCGTGAGAGCTGGAAGTGCCAGGCTTAGAGAGCTCGCAGTTCATCATGAGCTCGTTCTTCGGCAAGTTCAGAGGCAATGGAGTATGTTGGGACTCTTCCTTTATCAGACTATCTTTTTATCGTCGTTATTATGGAGTGACATCATTCTTTTTCTTTGGCTGACATCGACCTCTTCTCTTTTTTTTCTTTTCTGTTCCAATCAGGCCAACAGCAACTCCTCCGCCAACGGCACCGCAACGTCGAAAAGGGACCCGACGCCGCTGCCCAAGACGCCGCTGCAGAAGCTCCTCTCGGACGCCGGGCCATTGAAAAGCGATGGCAGCGACAAGTTCTTTGGCATGGAGAACGTAAGTCTATCTCCTTCTTCTTCTCCCGTCTCCTCTTCTTTCTACAGGGTATAGCTAACTATCTTCTAGGCGCCATTCGCCAACACATGGTTAGCCTGAGATCCTGCTCAATGCCTTGTTATTTCGCTCTCGACGTCTTCTCTAACAGTTCTACTTCTGCTTCTCTCACAGTTACTGCAATTCCATCCTACAATGTCTATATTACTCTGCTCCATTCAGAGAGTCGGTCATAAACTACCCGCAGCGCTCTCCGCCAGAGTCGCTGAAACACGCACTCTCGACCAACTTCAAGTACCCGGACCCGGACATCTCGCTCGAAGAAGCATTGCTCCAGACCAAGCTCAAACAGCAGCAGCTCGCTACCAACAATGGAGTCAGACCAACCATCACCCCGCAGAACCAGATCCCAAAGCCGGAGGACAAGGACTCGCCCGAGTACAAGAAGAAAGTGGCCATGCACACATTGCCCGTCCTCGAGACAACAGATAACTCTCAGAATTATGGCATGCAAGAGTCCCTTTTTACCTCGTTAAAGGATATATTCGAGTCCATAGCGGCCAGCGAGGAACGCGTCGGCGTAGTCAGACCGCAGCACTTCCTCGACGTCCTACGGCGCGAAAACGAGATGTTCCGGACGGCCATGCACCAGGACGCTCACGAGTTCCTCAACCTGCTGCTCAACGAGGTGGTCAACAATGTCGAAGCCGAGGCAAACCGGACCTCCGTGCTCGAAGCAGACGCCGACTCAGAGTCAAGTACGGCAACGTCAGCCTCAGTCGCGACTACACTAGCTACCTCTGTCGGTGGTGGCAGCGCAAAGACCCCTTACAGCACTCGCTGGGTCCACGAGCTCTTCGAGGGCAAGCTGACTTCCGAAACGGAGTGTCTTACCTGCGAAAAGAAGTCTCAGCGCGATGAGGCATTCCTCGATCTCTCCGTCGACCTAGAGCAGCACTCCTCCGTAACATCATGTCTGCGCAAATTCTCTCAGGAAGAGATGCTCTGCGAACGCAACAAGTTCCACTGTGACAACTGTGGTGGTCTGCAGGAAGCAGAAAAGAGAATGAAGATAAAGCGTCTGCCCAGGATACTGGCCCTGCACCTGAAACGGTTCAAGTACACCGAAGATCAGCAGAAGTTACAGAAGCTGTTCCATCGTGTCGTGTACCCCTACTACCTACGACTCTTCAATACCACCGACGATGCCGAGGACCCAGACCGGCTGTACGAGCTCTATGCCGTTGTCGTGCATATCGGCGGTGGACCGTACCATGGTCATTATGTGGCCATCATCAAAACTGAAGACAGGGGCTGGCTGCTCTTCGACGACGAGATGGTCGAACCCGTGGACAAAAGCTACGTGCGCAATTTCTTCGGCGACAAACCCGGCCAGGCTTGTGCGTATGTCTTGTTCTACCAGGAAACTACCTTCGAGGCCATGCAGCGCGAACTGCAGAGCGACGAGCGCATGTCTGCAGCTGCAAAGTCCCAAGATGCCGAACTTGCACCTGTGGCCGCCCTCGACCTGAAAACAACAGCAGCGACAGCAACACAACATCAGCCGGTACAGCCACCGCAGGATATCAGTCGGGTTCGCAGTGCTGTACCCCAACTTCCCGGCACAGACAGCTCGGCTTCGAGCTCATACAACCCCATCAAACTGATACCCAGCGCACCGCAGCTGTCCAACATGGACGATACCCCGCCCACTGCCCTCCCGACCACAGCAGCCAACACCCAGACAGCTACTGCGCCTACGCCATCCTCCTCCAACAGACTGCCCATCTCTCTTCCTCGTATACCTCTGATGTCCCGAACTCCTGACCGTGCCGCTGAGATCCAATCCAAAAAGGAACGGGCTCGAGAAGAAAAGGACCGCAAGGCCCAGGAGAGAGAGACTCAAAAACAGAAACGCAAGGAGTTGGAGAAAGCAGAGGCTCGTCAGAAAGAACTGGCCAAAATGGAAGAACAACAGATCAAATCCGCCCTGGACGCAAGTAAGCTCACGGCCAAGGAGGAGAAAAAGAGGTTGTCGACCGAGAAGAAACGTCTGTCGTCTGAGGGTGCGTCGGACGGTGCTGATGGTCACGGCAACGGCAACGGCAATGCTAATGCTAATGGTAATGGGAACGGACACGGAAACGCCAATGGAATCGCCAATGGCTTCACGAACGGCATCAACGGAATCGCAGGCGGACTGGGTAGGCTCAAAATCGGTGGCCGAACTCTCAGTTACAGCAGGAAACACAAAGATAACAACAGCAGCAGCAAGGACAAGGAGAAAGAGAAGGTGCCTGATCTACCTGCTTCTTCTTCTGCCACCATGAACGGCAATCCTGCCGCCTCAAACGTCACCATAACGCCCAAAAACTTCCAGCAGTCTCACCGGGAACTCGATACATCGTCCAGCGCCATCGTAGATACAGACCAGCCTCTCGCTCCCGGGGCTGCGTCTGGGTCTAAAACACTCGCACAGGTTGAATCTCCTCCGCAGCAACAGCTTACTTCACTGCCTCAACCGCCTCCCGCTCCGTCACCGAAACAACCCACCACCCGACGAAGCAGGTTCAGCCTTCGCAAAAAGTCATTTAGTGTGCTATAACCTGAACATCTACACATATACAACTATCTATCTACCCGCCTCTCACTCTCAAACCATCAATCATCTCGCATTTGTACCACATATCTGCGTTGCCATATACATACCCACATACATACACTGGTTGGTTGGCGGGCTTGCTTGCTTTCATCGGCGTCTCACCTTCGATTTCATCATCTTTCATTTCAACTCATTGTACGCGGAGTCGCTGGTTACCACGTCACCTTTTTCCCTTTCTCTCTCTTCTTCCTTCTTACCATCTTTTCTCTTCCATGCATATATTTGCTGTGTGTGATTTATCCATACCTACCTACTTTCTTCTGCCTCTACCCGTTTTGGACTGTATATAGAGCCTTACACTTCCCTCGCTACTTAACGCGCCATGTAACCACCCTCCACCCATCTATCTCACGATCTACAACTACAACTACAACTTGATACCAAACCGAAAGCTTCCCATCTTTTTACACCGTTCAGAACAGAGCCACAAGTGTCTTTTCCACTCAATCAGATCGGTTCTGTACTGCGCTTCTAGCATCCCGTCCTACGTACGCACGGCGGCATGTCATGTCAAACCCACCTTGCTTCGACTGAAGGCCAAAAAAGCAAAGAGAAAAGAAGAGACGTTATGATTAAACTGAATACTCGCAACCCAGACGGAGAGAAAAGTATTCTGTTGATGCTGATTGACGTTGATGTTTTATATAGCCTGGCTACCTAGGTACATGGCTACATACCTAAAGTTAGGTAGCTAATGAAATGTTAAATGTTAATACGATTGATTGATTGATTTGATTCATTGGTCTTTTTTAGCCAGAGGGAGATTACCTCCAAACTATTCCTCTTTCCTTTGCTTCCTACTCCTGCATCACTTTTATCACTTATACTTTTGACAATGAAGTATGGCCCCGCGCCAGCTCGGAGCCTACAGCTGCTAACCTGCCTTGATGGAGGTTAATGCAACGCTCCAGTGCACTTCCTAGAAGCTCTATCGACGCTGGCGATGGATCTCGGAGTGCAGCGGCGGGAAGAATAAAAAGTAAGTAATATGTTCATTGTAAACGCCAAAACGATTCGAATTCATTATAACTCCACAAGCAAGAATCATCCCAGAACCAACTCGTAGAATATAACCAGCATATTTATAGCGATTAACGGGACTATAGGCGTGGCGTCAGAACAAATCTTCCCACAAGGGTATGCATGGATGGGTATGTGTGTGTGTGGCAGACATACTCCTCATAACTGTCCGGACGCTTGCGATTAAATCGGCGGATTTCGCTTTTATACTGGTACTATCGTGTGTTGCGCCGAAACCTGCATCGTGCTGTGTCCGACTCCACCCAACTTCATCAGTGCAGTTAGTAACCTGTCTCGAGGCAAGGGGGTATGCGATGGTGGATGGCGGTTGGCGGGGGGTGGTATACTTCGTGCTAGGAAGCGGTCTTCAGATAGAATTGCGATGGCGTTTATTATGAGTATGACCACTATATGTGAGAAGTAGCCTATTAGTCTTCTGGTTGTTTCTTGTAGCGTTCTTAGGTAGATGTGTTGCGTGTGAATTGTGGTATAGATAGACGCAATGTATTCGACAGCGGAGCGGGCGTAAAATGCGTACCTTGAAACAGCTTTCCGAGACCGAAGAAAAACATTGTGAAGATCTAGTGCGTCAGAACGCCTTCACATCGAAAGCACTCGTTAGGAAGAGTAGAAGACGCAGCGCAAAGGGTCGAAGATAAAGATATCGTAGCGGCCTTGGGAGTTGAATATCCTTCGACGTGTTGAAGCTGGAAGCTTTCACGTGACTGTGCTTCGCAACGCCAGGGGCCACAACTGCATCAAAGGCCCAGATGTCAACAAGCTTGACAACTTGATGATTCCATCCTTATACCCATAGTATCTTTTATGTGAATTGGTTGGTGTTTAAATATCATCTAACCTTTCGGTGCCAGATGATATGCAGAATCCTATATTCGTGTTTGCACTGGTAATCAGCTGTGTCATTGGCACTGTTTTCCTCTGGCTATCCCCTTTTACCAAGGTTGAGGAGTCCTTTAATATCCAAGCAGCCCATGATATATTAAAGTACGGGGTGCCCTCGCTGGGTAACCCTTTGCCTGTACTTAATCAATATGATCATGTTAGCTTCCCTGGCTCTGTCCCAAGGACGTTCGTTGGTGCCGTCCTTTTAGCTGGTGTTGCTCAGCCGGTGATACGGATCACAGGAGGTGACCCTCAAGCCATAGGTTGGTTTCAATGCCTTTGCTTATATATATGCCTCACGCTGACGGAGTTATTAGTGCGCGGGGTTTTGTGGTTCATCAACTTCCTTGCTTTAGGAGGGTTTGCTGGTACCTTAAGTAGGGCATTCGGACCGACTACTGGGATATGGTATCTCCTGTTCCAAAGTAGTCAGTTCCATGTCATGTACTACGCCTCGAGAACCCTTCCGAATATGTTTGCGCTACCTATAAGTATGCATACACTCTGCTCTCTTCTTATATATTACCGTTTTTATTTTTATTTACCAATGACCAATAGCTACGTTTGCCTATTCCCTTTTCGTGGCATGTCTACATGCACAACAAAGTGGGCGTATAAGCAGGAATTACCGATTATCGCTCTACCTGCTCACTATTGCAGGAATTATTTTCCGGTCTGAAATCGCCGTCTTACTGGGTACAACGACGGTGTATCTATGGGCTCAGGGACGGATAGGGCTACGCCGGGAAATAATCCCAGCAGGCGTTGGTGGTGTTTTAATTGGCCTTACGATCACCGTACTGATCGATTCATTCTTTTGGCAGAAATTCCCCCTCTGGCCTGAATTGACTGGTTTTGTATACAACGTGCTCCAGGGGAAGGCTTCCAACTGGGGTACCGACCCGTGGCACCATTACTTTACCAGTGCTTTACCTCGTCTCCTTTTAAACCCGCTGGTCTATCTTGTTTGTATTCCCCTTGCTTGCCTCATTCATCCGCTACGTCAAGCTACTCGCTCCATCATCATCCCGCTCGTCAGCTTCATTGCTGTGATGAGTCTTCAACCGCATAAGGAATGGCGCTTTATCATCTACACAATACCCCCATTGACCGGAGTTGCTTCCCTTGGGGCATCATACATCTGGGCTCGCCGTGCGAAATCCATTATTTACGGCCTTCTTTCAACCGCGCTTGTCCTTTTAACCCTGGCCTCGTTCGCCATCTCATTCCTCGTTCTCCTACCCATCTCCATGGCCAACTACCCAGGCGGAGCAGCCATGAAGCAAGTGCATATCCTCGCTCATAACTCTCAACCAGTCATCACGGTACACATGGACACATATACATGCCAGACTGGAGCAACTCATTTCTTAGAAATGCCGATTCCCAGGTCTCCAATGGTTCATCTACCCGGCTCGAACGCTGGCGGGTTTCCAGAACTCAAAGCAGGAGAATCGAGGTGGATATATGACAAGACGGAAGATGAACTTGAAAAGAGAGATTCTAAATTCTGGGATGGAATTGACTATGCCCTTGTTGAAGATGAGACTGTTCTTCAGGGGATGGGTGACTGGAAACCTATTGATAATGCCTATGGATATGATGGAGTCCGTATTATTCGACCAGGTACTGACGACTGCTATGCGTGTGGTGTCGAGACCATTATTCTGCGGAAGTTCTTTGGGGATACTGGAGTTGATTATTGGGAGGCAATAAAAGCAGGTGCAAGAAAGCATATCACGCGTGGCTGGTGGGTGGAAGCTCGATTGGCTCCAAAGATCAGAATCATGAAACACATTAGATAAGTGTTCTGGGCATCAGGTGTTCTCTATACCATAGTGAAGGATGTTTTTTACATTTTTATTTTGTACGATTAGAAGTATCATGTCAGGGAGATGTCATTAGTATGGCTGACGATGGCGACCATGCTATCGAAATTCGTTTTGTAAACAAACTTAGATAAACCTCTTTCTTTAGACTTCTCTCTAAATATCTCTTTTTAAGCCTCTCTCTAGATCGCTTTCTTATTAAATGTCCTACTTAAGGTATTAGTTACTATTACTACTCTCCTTTCATTTTTCTACTACTACGTACCTTTAATTTTGTTAGTTAGCGAGAGTACAAGGCCTAGAGATAGGCACAGGGAGAGGTACAGGGAGAGGCCCGGGAAGAGGAGGTAAATACCTAGTATCCTTAAGGGAAGAGGGAGGTGCTTAGGTATGGTGTGTAAAGTATTACCCATATAAAAATGTGTTAACTATTTAAAATACCTTTTTAATTATTGGCTCCGTAGCATTATCGCTATACAGGCTAAAAATAAATCTTAATAGCATGGTCGCTATCGTCCGCCATAATTAGGTAAAGTTGTAATATATAGATCACAGTGAGAACAGCAACTTAGGGGTATGGTAGGAAAATTTGAAATCAACACACAGGAAATCATGATTATTGATTCAAGGTGTCCAGCCTTTTCTCTAAATCTTTGACCCAAGGGCCCATGACTTCCATGTTCCCTTTCATGGTCTCCTCACTTTCCTTGACCTTCTCTTCCATCGCTTTTAGTCCCTCCTTCCATTGATCTATTTCCTTCTTCATATCTGCCTGATGCTGTTCTAAGGCATCAAGGTCCTGGCTAGCCGTCGCCGCTCCGGCATGTATAGCACGCAAAGAACGCAACCGCTCTAATACACTAGGGAGCAAAGGATGCAAGGAGGTAATGGTAGGCAGTGTTGTGTATAAGGCATGTATTTTGGCAGTTTGTTCAGACGCAGCAGCGTCTGACTCTACTGCCGCGGAGGTAGAAAGAGTAGGATCCATGAACGGTTGTGGCTCATCAGATGTTGCTGCGGCAATACGAGCAGAGAAGGCGGCACGAGCTGCATCGGTTGCTCGCTGTCGGGCAGTGGTAAGCGCTTCGGCGTCAGCAGTGAGTTTGCGGATTTTACTGCTCAATGCTTCAATGTGTGGGGTTGTTGTTACGGATAAGGGGCCAGATTGTTGATTGGCATGTGTCGATTGATTGTGATTAGCGGTAAGCGTGCTGCTGAGCGTCGAGAGCTGAGAGGAAAGATGGTTGAGAGATGGTAGAATAGGCTGGATATCCATGTCCGAAGGGTCGTCTGGTGATACTGGTACTGGTGTGTTTTTCAGCCCCAGAGCTGCTTCTAGCAGTGTAAGCCGTGCGTCAAAAGATGCCGCTTGTGATAGAATCGAGGAGTTAGGGCCAGGCTGGGGAGTAGATGATCCATCACCACTTATGGTACCCTGGCCCAAAGAACGCTGACCGTCGTGTACGTCTGTGGAGAGCTTATGGGATAACGCAGCCTCCGCCGTGGGACCGGCCCCTTTAGAAGAAGTATAGAGGGTATCCAAAGTCCGACTAAGCTCCAGGATCCCTTCATCATGGTCATCACTTGCATCAACTTCCTCCGTATCTTCTGCGGCCTCCCTTTGGGCCTTCCTGGTAGCAAGCTCTTCCTTTAGTTCCTCAGTCTCCCTCCGTAGCCGAGCAAGCTTTCTTTCAAGAGTCTCATCCTCTTCGTCGCTAAGATCCCCGAGTACCAGCTCCACTCTATTTTGACGTCCTGGGCCCCTTATCGTTCGGTAAGATTTCTTCTTAGATGCAATGCTGTCTGAGAAGTCTACATCTCTAGCATCGACTCGAACAGGCTCGAAATGAGAACGAGCTTCGTCAACTCGTAATCGACGTCCATCGATTTCTGGATTTAAGGACTGTTCTGGGTCGAAGGGTGAAGATGAGCGTACTGTGGTAGTCTAACATGGCATCCTATCAGTACACAGTTCCCGGAATTAGTAATGGCCGTGAGATATTATTACCGGTAGCGTCGCAGCGTCAGTCAACTCGGGGGTTTCATAGATATCGGGAGCAAGGTCCTTATCATCAGATGTTAGCAAATGGCGGTCAATCATATGCAATTTTTCTCATAAGGGCGCATACCAGATCAGGGAGTCCGGCATATTTCTTATTAAATGCCATCTTAGCAGCTCTTGGTTCCCGTCCCTCGCTTTGACGGTGTTGCTGACTCTTGTCACCTCGCTCGTCAGCTTTATCTTCATGTTCAAATCTCCCGCCGCGCGATGTTTATATCACGTGATGACCCACAGGGCCCCTGGCCCTTCCATCCTTACCTAAGATATTTAATCACGTGGACAAGGCTTGGCGCTGTCCCTATCCCGGGTTGATCTAGAAAGCGTAGTTTAACGTCATTAACCTTATTTCTCCCTTCAAACTCTATTTCAAACTCTTGCACTTTCTTTATACAACTGATCATGGTGGGGTTTTCGTTACTACCGTGCTTTTTAATGCCAGATTTTACCTGGCCAAATCGCATTTCACGTACAGTGGCCAGTGAAATACCAGAAACACCTCGCGCGTCCCATCCTAAAGTGCGCTGATTATGGGGTATCATCCACAAATATCTGAGATTATTCTCTGAATATTATTGTCGCTGGGTTGGGGCTACTTTTGATAATCAGATTGCTCAGCTTCCATTTGGGCTGATTCTGAAGTGGTCCGATGGTACTCGGTTAGAAGAAGTCTTGACGATGGAGGCCGCCAGAAGAGCAGGTCTCCCAGTTCCGAAGGTGATCTGCTATGGAGATCGTCCAGATACTCCGCATGCTCCAATATCAATTCTGATGACTCGCATTCCCGGTGATGAACTTGGTCGTGTTTACAAAACGCTAACTGACACCGAACGAGGCTCGATCCAATTGCAATTAAAGGGTTATTTGGAAACAATCCGTAGATGGAAAAGTCCGTGGGGGGAGAACAGGATCTGCTCTTTGGTAGGTACAGCTATTAGGAGCGTCCGTGTACCTAATCATCTCGTGGCCCCTCCGAGTCGGAACAAAAGTTCAACGAATACCTCCGGAGCACTGCTTGGTCAGGCGGATTCCCATCAGAAACGGAATACAACGACGCACTTGATCGTGCCAGAAAAATGGATTCGATGCCTCATCGTATTGTTTTCACACACGGTGACCTTAAGCATCATACCATCCTCGTACAAAATAAACAAATTACAGGCTTTCTGGACTGGGAGTCAGCCGGTTGGTATCCTGAGTATTGGGATTTTACCACAGCACTAAGGTTCATTCCGAAAGATTACTGGTGGTACAGCTTTGTGATAGGGCTTGGGGGTGGCCCATACATGGCAGAACTGGATTTTGAACGGGCGTTGACTTCTCTAACAGTTGATTCGTATTGTTGGTGACATAGATATGAAAAGGGCAACACCGCGGTGTTGTCGCATTTCAGAATAGCGTAGCCGTTGGCAGGCTTCTGGAGAAATCCTAGGACCCAAAGCAGCCAGACTCAACAAGAAATACCCAAACTATTTACCCTCCACTACACCCTCTTAACGTCCGCCGTTTTTTCCATTCCATGCCATACAATAAAGTGTTCGTTGTATGCGCGGGGATCTGTAACTGATGTACCTTAGAGAAATATTAATCCTCCTCAAATCCTGTCTAGTTCTATGGGCTAATAGCTAGCTTATCGCAAAAGACAATCCTTAATCTTCATTAGACCGTCATTGTCACCCTCGATGGTCCCTGCTTTATCCTTCTCGACCCAGCCTCGAGTATATCCACCTCCAAAGTCAATGATCCATAAATCATCATTGGAGTCAACCAGAACATTCGCCGGCTTCGCATCACCCCAGATAATCCCAGCATTATGTAAATGGTGCAGTGTGGTTGTCAGTTGGTTCGCCCACCTCTGCCTTTGAGCTCTTGGTGTGCTGGGGCGCAGGGCGCATTCCAATGTTATGCGGCGACAGTCAACCCAAGAGAGCAACAGCCCCAAACACCGCGAGTTGTCCTGAACAGCGCCACACAAGGCAGGAACCTGCACCATCACACTGCATTGCAAGTCCCCTATGCGCTTATAGCATTCGAGCTCACGGAGAGCGCTCCTCCTCTCTCCGCCGCCAAATGGCTTAAAGAAGCAGATCCTCCAATCCACGAGCACCTTCTCAGGGAGCTCAATGAGCACACCCTCAGAGTTAGGATGATCGGAACAAATTTGTACTTGCATTGGCTGATATGAGTGGCACACTGCGCCGAGTTCATAGCCCTGCAGGTCGGCTCCATGTGGTCTTTGTTGTGATAAAACTGGTTCTTCTGGACAAGAGATGAGGGTGTCGTTGATTGCTAGAAGTGAATAGTGAAATGTCTCTGAATTCAGATAGTCGTAGAGGGTGTAATGCTCTCGTTTATCCGCATTCAGTTCGGCATCTCGAAGATATTGTTTTAAAATGGCGGGAGAGTCGCGGAACTTATCAGGCAGCATAACTATGTAATAACACCTTCCGCTGCATCTCACGGTCATTTCAGATTCTTTTTTGCGGGGGTCAAACCAGAATTCTGTAATGGAGAGTCGCAGTAACGAATTCATGATCGAATATACGACAAAAGTACTATTTTTAGGACGGATATAATGTTTTTTATCTTTATAATAGAATTAGCAGACTGGAACGTACATGTTCTACTTATACCCCTGAATAACTATGTATCTGCTAGGCTCCAATTAAGATTAAGCGCGGCAAAAATAAAGCCAAGCTAAAGATTGGTTAAAGCTTATTATTTATTAGTCAGCCTCGCTACGCCTATTTGGTAGCCACAAATGGTTAGTCTTTTCAATCAAGCTCCAGATATGCTTTAAAACTCCATTTACGCGCATATACTCTGCCAAGGACCAAGCTCTTGATGCCTGCTCGCCTGTATGGATTCCAATCGGAGCATTCTCTCCATTTAACGTCCTTCAAGAATAATGGGCCAATACTTTCGCCTTATCGCGCCTCACCGTCGCGAGCGACTCAGTTGGTGGGGCAAGCTTGGTGAAATCCTCTTTGACGGATCCGGATCTGCCCTTGTTTATCACTTTGCTAGACCTGTTATTCCTTCAACATTCACGGGCGACGAGCCTAGAAATATACCCGCCGCTGTTCGGGGGTCAGTAGTCCCGCAAAAAAGACGACGGCAGTCATCCCACTCACAGAAACTTCCACGACACGAAGTCGCTCGCTCTCGGCTCCATGAGCTTCCAGTTGAGATAAACCGCATTATTTTCGACTTTCTGGACATTACAGATGTCTTTATCTTGGGCCTTACCTGCGAGAAATTTTGGGCGATAGCGAAATCGATAATTGGACAGCGTTTTGCCGCCTGCTTGGGCGGTTGGGCTGGGACAGCCGTGATCTGTGTCGGTGATGAAAGTGACTGTGGTAGAAATGTGGCTTACCCTGAAGGGCTGCTACTCCCGGAGGATTTTGATGAACTCCAGGAAGGGCTGGACTTGGATGAGTTAGAGGACGGCGTGCCTGATAAGTATGCTGGGCAGCCTGTCAATCTCTACAGCATAGCCGATGCTCGATACGACATCGTCGGAAATTGTGATGTATATTTTCCCCAAGACTTGCTACACGTCGCTCTTGAACATAGGCACAAACATCCTCGCCCGGCAGACATTCTTGAAGTAGCACACCCGCGCGGTTCTACTTTCTACCCCGCCAGCCACGAATGGGTTCTCAGAAACTTGACAACCCGAGAATTTGTGCGTCCTATGGCTGTTGCGTTGAATAAGAGGCGCACTCGCGGCCCATTTATTGATACACCTGGCTACGGTGAAGTTATTCTTTCGAGGACGTGCTGGTCCACGGAGGATAATACGTCAATGGCCAGAAAGGGGATGCATCAAGGTGTGTGGGCCGGGCATGCTTTAGATATCGTTCCCTCGACTTACCTGGACAGTGGAGGCCCATGGAAAGATATCAGCGATGATGTTGCTAAGAATACCGCAGAAATTTGGAAAAGCGAGTATGGCGAGGACTAGGAGAAGTCACAAAAACTAGAATTACTAGTGAAGTGTAGAGGCCCAAAATAGACGCCGTCTTATGCCATTACCTACCTTATGCGCCCATATTTTATTGTACCTATCTTTCTAGCTTCACCGACCTTAATCCAGTGGATAATTAGATATAACCACTAGACATATAACTACGATCCTTAGTTTAAGTCTTATTGTGATGACCACGGATTGCTCATATTGAATCAAACCACTTATCTTTGAGAAGCTCCTTCGCAGTTGGCCGGTCCCTTGGGTCAAGTTTCATAACTTTCAGCACAAACTCTCTGTCCTGTGGTGGAATCTCACGACGGCTAGCCCGTGCAAAGGGCTTCAATTTCTCAGCCGGGATGGGATCTATAACATTTGCTAAGGCCGCCATTGTTGCCTGATCGGTAAGCTCAACGAATTTTTCCGGGAACGGTCCGAAATAGATATAATTTTTAGCGATGATCTCGAGTTCATATCCGTCGTGGTCGTCCGGCAACTTGGGTTTGAAGATGAGGAAGTTGTCGCCCCATATCAGAGAGATAACGACAGCACCAAAGGACCAGATGTCAGTTGGCGGACCCCACTGCAGGCCCATTTGTGCCTCTGGGCTGCGCCAGATAGCAGTACCGATCCCATCGCGGTTTCTGCAGAAGCGCGAGGTCACATGTACCGTGCTCTCAAGATCCGCGAGCTGGACATCAGTGAAGCGTTTTTTATCGTCGCTATAGGGGGGTAGTGCATAATTCACTAGGATATTATCGATTTTGATATCTGTAAAGAATCTTAGTTGTTAGGAATGAGCGTTACAACTAGTATCAGGGCGAACTTGACCTGTGTGCACGTATCCATCTGCATGCAGGGTGTCTAGCGCCTCAAGAATACACTTTGATACATGTTTGATTTCCTTGGTGTTAAGCTTCTTAGTATTTGAGGCATTGAGCAGGTCATCGTCAAGATGCTTCAGCACGATAGCCGGGGGGCCTGCTGGGTCGACGATTTCATCGATCAGGGGGCGCAGGTGTGTCCTGGCCTGGAATCTCCTCAGGACGTCTCTCTCGTTTGCAATACGGAAATGTCGCGCGGACTTGATGACGACGGGGTGACCGGCATTTCTATCAACAAGGATTGAATGTAAACAAAAGGATAACTATGTAATATCGGGAAGATATCCCCGAAATATGAATGACCGTACCTCCCTAGCCAAGTGAACTCGCTGAGCTGCTTAGCAATGGTATAAGCGCCTAGAGTACCCTTCAGGGACTGGCCAAGTTTTAGAAGAGGTAAGGATGAAGCCATGAGAAAAACGAATCTGTATTACAGTGGTATATAGATAAGCTTGGAGAATGAATTAATTTACTTCCTTTAACTATATTGTGTAGTGAAGAGTTATTTGAGCAAAGCTACAAAACACAACATCATGCTCTTGCCACCCGCCGCAAACGAGCACAGAGATGAGAGCGTATCACTTCTATGCCATGATGCTACTCACTAACCAGTAACTAGCAAGATGTTGACTATCTGTTCTCTTCACAAGCCGCGAAAAGACTCCCCGAGAATGCGAGACACCAGCATAAACTTTCGGGGATTCCAGATGGGGCCCTGGAAGCTCCCCCTGTGTCTTATTGTTTCCGCGCTGTTCGCACATATACACAATCAATTCAGGGGGAAGAAAGAACAAATATTAGTCCCGTGGACGGGAGATTCCCCGGGGCGGCATTCACAACGCTTGGAACCTGGGGATGGGATGGAGATTACATGTGCTTGCCACGACGGCGCGCTGCTGGTGGCAGCCAAACCCCATCTCTACTCAGGACGGAATAGCTGCTCCGTAGAAAGGGCGCCAAACGAAGCCCAGCGATTTGTGGAATACGCGTTCAGCTTCTGTTCCTGGTGCTCTTGATGCTCTTGGGGCGGAGTTCTTAGTTCTTCCCCACGCTCGATGCCGTCACTTGCACATGATAAATAAGTGCAAACTTCGGAACTTACCCTGGCACTCCTGATATTCCGAGGCTTACCGTCTCTCCATCACTAGTTGATACTCAGACGACGCTCTTAAAAGGCATTTCTTAAACTGTCGTGGGCTTCCTCTTTCTCTGCATCGTCTTTCTCGTCTTTCTCCTCTTCTGCTCATCGTATACCTAGTTATTTGGACCGCAGGACTGCTCGCCCTGCATATTATCTTTAACTACCACATCTAGTTATTACATCACATCGTCAAAATGGCCGCCCCAAAGGAAGCTACTATTCACAACCTGACCGGAACATGGACCATGGTAAGTAGACTCGTCTCTGCTGGATGCGCGATCCCTTGGAGAGGCTGGATGTTATTGCCCGCTTCAACAAGAGGAAACCACCTCCCATCGCTTTTTGTCGCGGGGTCTAACGGATAAACTAGGATGCTCTCTCCGACAGCACTGATCCCACTCTAACTCTGGTAAGATATCGATTTCCCTCTAGATACTACATATTTGAACATGTATTAACAAGGCTATTAGCAAGGAATCTCATGGTTCACCCGCAAGGCCATCGGCCTCGCCACTGTCACTCTGCATGTCAAGCAGTACACAGAAGATGATGCTGTCCACATCGACATCGCCCAGACGCTGACTGGCGGAATCTCTGGCACGACCGAGAAGCGCGAGCTTGGCTGGGTACCAAGGGAGCACACCGACCACATTTTCGGCTCTGTCAGGGGCCGGACTCGCTACATCGCTTCTAAGAAGGATGGCTCCAAGACCGTTCCGGCTATTGAGATACAGACCAAGGTCGGAAAGGAGGAAGAAGACGCAGCCGTCGCCAAGTTTTTCAACGGAGATGTCCTCGCTAACGGATCTGCGTCTGACGGCTGGGTTGTTGACGACGAGGCTGAGGGCAGTGAGCCATTCCTGCAGAGCTGGGTTGAGAGCATCGACAACGGCTGGACTGCCGAACAGGTATAGCATAGCAGCCCCTTTCCTTTCCTCGATATATCTAAAAATGTTCTTCCCGGCTAATTTTTCGTAAGGTCTGGGGCTTTGAGGTGATCAACGACATCCGATACTATACTCGCCGTATCGCCGTCGCTAAGGACGGCCAATGCAGCAGAGTCAGACTTGTCTATCGCTATATTGGCCAGGATGAGTAATTTATCATCGACCATGTATGCCCTCAAAAGGCCATTTGCATTTCAGAGCCGATCTTCGCGCAGCCTGACGGGTTTCTGCATACCTGCTCATAGACTAGATGGGACTTGGTTATATCCATCTCTTGCTTTCAGCCCTTGTGAATGATTGGATTCCGGGCATGGAACTTATCTAGAAATATTTTCCTTTTTGGATAGTTTCGAAATGTAATACATATTCTTATATCAAGTTTATATCCGCTGTTATCCATACTTAAATAAATACTTAAAAGACTTGAATGCCTTGGTGAAACGGGCTTTAACTGGGAAACTGAATCTGTCCATTTATCTAAATGATAGTTTGGGGCACTGGAAAGACCGAGGCTACCCAAAATAGTGAAGGATACGCCAAGACAGACATGCGACTCTCGATTAAACGTCAGTTGAAATCTTGGGAGAACAATCAACCACGACCACACTACAGATTGATCAAGTGCTTCATGACAGGAAGACAGAGTAAGCCATGGGATCCAAATCACCAGACGGCCATCGACAGGGCCCAAATGGTAAGACAAAAGAAGCTCCTGTTGCCTTGTCCAAGCCAATGCTAATGCCGTAAGCAGAATCGCCCAGTAGTAGTGTCGCTGCTACTACCAACCCTCCAAAGCCGGCTGCAGCAAGTGGTCTCGTTCAAGGCATGCTTGATGGAGACGACGAGGACGAGGATGGGGACGACGACGGTGACAATCAGCGGATTGGAGCTGACTTGAAATCCGGTGTTCTGCCGAATAATGGTGAGTAAACTACATTTTCGCATCCTGTTAACATGCTGCTGCTAACCTGGGATCGTAGATGGCAAGAAGAGAAAAAGAAAGAGCAACAAGAAGAAAAAGAAGAAGACGTCAAAGGGACAGCAGACAACTCCCCCGCGTGTGTCTCTGCCCAGCATCTTCCACGACCAAAGATACCCAGAGGGCGAGATTGTCGAATATGCCGCTCGCAATGACAATCTTCAACGCACAACTGCGGAGGAACTCCGCCATCAGGCTGCCATTCATAATATGGATGATGAGTTTTTGACTGACTATCGCCAAGCGGCTGAAGTCCATCGTCAAGTCCGCCAGTATGTGCAGTCGATCGCGAAGCCCGGCATTTTAATGAGTGAACTGGCCGAGGAGATCGAGACTGGTGTCCGCGCGCTTACAGGCCACCAAGGAATTGAAACCGGTGATGCTCTGAAAGCTGGCTTGGCTTTCCCGACTGGTCTCTGCCTCAACAATGTGGCCGCTCACTGGACCCCTAATCCTGGAGCCAAAGAGGTTATCCTCAAGCACGACGATGTCTTGAAAATAGACTTTGGTGTTCATGTCAATGGAAGGATTGTAGACAGTGCATTTACGGTGGCTTCTAACCCCGTATACGATAATTTGCTTACAGCCGTGAAAGCAGCCACCAATACCGGGCTCAAGGTATCTACTGGGCCTATATATACTCTTACCAGAAGTGTGTGGTGCTAAGCTAACCCAATATGTAGGAAGCCGGCATTGACGCTCGAATTGACCACATCAGTGGAGAAATCCAAGAAGTGATGGAGAGTTATGAAGTTGAGATCAATGGGAAGGCTATTCCTGTCAAGGCCCTCCGTAGCCTTACAGGCCATAACATTCTGCGCTACAAGATCCACGGTGAAAAGCAGGTTCCTTTCGTCAAGTCCAAAACTACTCAACGCATGGAAGAGGGTGATGTTTTTGCTATTGAAACCTTTGGAAGTACCGGAAAGGGCTATACCCGGGATGAAGTTGGAGTATATGGATACGGGCTCAACGAACATGCTAGCACTGCTGGTCTCCATCATGCATCTGCCAAGTCGCTGTTGAAGACTATCCGTGAGAATTTTGGAACGCTGGTGTTTTCTAGGCGGTATCTTGAACATATGGGGGTGAAGAACTACCATCTTGGTATGAGGTCACTCATCTCGAATGATATTGTTGAGTGCTATGCGCCGCTTGTTGATGTGCCAGGTTCATATGTTGCACAGTTCGAACACGTAAGTTTACCTCCTTGCATGTGGATTAATACGTTAGCTAACCTTGTCTTTAAATAGACTGTTCTACTCAGGCCCAACTGCAAGGAGATCATTTCTCGGGGAGACGACTACTAGGTGAAATACTAGTATATGAAGGACAGACTGGTTTCTCTTTAAATTTCGGGGTTCTCCTTGTTTCAACAGACAAGGGATGAACAATTTGGTATCGCATTCAACATTCTTTACAACATAGTTAAATCGTGTCAAGCAAACGCTCATTTTGAATTCCAAACACTATCGAGACACAAGCTACTACCACGTATATATATTCTGGATCATATCGTAGCAAAATTGCGTATTCCAGCCACGAGGCTGAGGGTCGAGTTGGTACGCTGGTCGAGGATGTCTAAGCTAGAAATGTGCGACAATCTATGGTGAAAAGAAGAAGTTTATGTTATCCGCGAACATTTAAAAAAGGGCATGGCTAGAACTGGGTGTGTATCTCTTCTCTTTCTCTTTCTCGCTCTCTCTTTTCTTTTTCTATGAAAGGGAATCAATTAACTGTGAGTGGGCATGACAACGCTTGCCTTGTTGCTGATTGCATCCTCACTTCTCCACAAGCTGGTGACAGTCTTCTGCTGGGTATAGAACTGGAGACCAGGCTTGCCGTAGAAGGTGTTTGCACCGCCACCAGCAATACTCTTCTTGTTTCCAGTGAAGCTGAACATTGGGAGTGGGACAGGGATTGGACTATGGTGGGAAGGAATGTTAGTCAACTACGTATTAAACTGGCAAATTCGTGGAAAGAGAAGAAACTTACACGTTGATACCAAGCTGGCCGGCCTCAATCTGGCGCTGGAACTTGGTGGCAGTTGGGCCGGAGCGAGTGAAAACGGCGGCACCGTTGCCGTACTCGTTAGCGTTGATGAGATCAATGGCCTCGTCGAGGGTCTCGACTTCGAGACAGACAAGGACGGGGCCGAAGATCTCCTCCTTGTAGCAGGTCATGTGTGGCTTGACGCCAGTGATAATGGTTGGGCCAACCCAGTTACCGTTGGGGTACTTCTCGGGCTTGTAACCACGGCCATCAAGGAGGATAGTAGCGCCCTCCTTCTCAGCGGTGGCGATGATATCCTCGATTCTCTTCTTGCTCTCGGGGCTGATGACAGGGCCGAGGTCAGCTCCCTCCTCGAATCCACCGTCGACCTTGAGGGCACGGGCACGCTCAGCGATCTCAGGAAGCCATTCCTTGGTCTCACCAATCATGACTAGAGTGCTGAGGGCCATGCATCTCTGACCAGCGGCACCGAAAGCAGCACCTGCAATGGCGTTCAGGGCATGGTTCTTGTTGGCGTCAGGAAGGACGGCGCAGTGGTTCTTAGCGCCGAGGTTGGCCTGAACACGCTTGCCGTTGGCAGAGCCACGGGTGAAGATGTATTCACCAGCACGGTTGCTTCCAACGAAGCTGATAGCCTTGATCTCAGGAGCATCAATGATGAAGTCGACGGCCTTGGCAGATCCGTGGATGATGTTGATGACACCCTTGGGGAAACCAGCTTCCCTGGCCAGCTCGGCAAGGATCATAGCCGCACCGGGATCACGCTCAGATGGCTTCATGACGAGAGTGTTACCAGTCATGGTAGCAATTGGGATACACCATAGTGGAATCATAGCAGGAAAGTCTATCGAGCGTTAGCAGCGATACTATTGAACCTATGCATAATAAGTAGTTAAGCAAATGGTCGATGAAACTTACTGAATGGGCAAATGGCAGAGACGACACCCAATGGCTCTCTGTAGCTTCTGGTCTCCATGTCCTTGGCGACCTCGAGCACTTCACCGGTCATCTGGGTGGTGATACCGCAAGCGGTCTCGGCAACCTGTAGACCACGAAGGACATCTCCCTTGGCATCAGCGAAGGTCTTACCCTGCTCAAGGGTGATGCTGGCAGCAAGACGGTCCCAATTGGCACGAATCAAGTTAACAAACTTGAACATGATCTGCTGTCTGGCCATGATGCTGGTGGCTTTCCATGCTGGGAAGGCAGCCTGGGCGCTGGCAACGGCAGCCTTCATCTCCTCCTCGGTGCTCTGGGGCACACGAGTAACGAGGTTGTTGGTAGCAGGGTCGAACAGGTCGATCCATGTCTCTGCACGAGAAGGAGTGAATTCGTTGTCGATGAAGTTGGCGGTGTCAATGGGGGAGGCAATGCGTTCGTGGGACTGGGGGAATGAGGTAGCTGTCGATGCTGCGGAGGTGGTTGGGGCGGTTGCAGCGGCGGCGGGCTTGAGCTGCTGCGCTGTGGCGTGCAGTCTGCGGATGGCAGTAGCCGAGCTATTCCTGGACGAAGCCATCATGGATGTGCTGCTGCTGGTGCTGCCGGTACGGGCTGCTGTGGTGAGGGAGCGGGCAAGGGAGCTGCGGGGAGAAGCAGCGGCAAGGGAGCGCTGGAATGCAGACAACCGGGTGGCAGCTCTGGAGGCCATGATAACAGTCGATATCTCTAGCTCTATCGTCGTCTTCTTGACGCTGAAGTTGAAGCTGAGCAGGGAGAGAGGAGAAGTTGACTGGGGTAGGACGAAGATGCAGCAGAAGCCGGAGTCGTGAGTTGGAGAAAGCAAGTTGCGGCCGGGGCTTAAAAGACGGCGAGAGTTCCTCGGGTAAGCGGTTTCTGCCGGCTTTTATGAACCAATCAGCGTCGCCGCGGAAGAGCCGGTTTTGTATTATATAAGCGCATATAAAAAAGTAGCCATGAAGTAAAGGGAAGGCAGGAAAAGAAGAAGCTCAGATTTGAGATTCGATACTGAGATATAGAGATATAGATACTTTACAGAGCATCAACTCGCAGCCTGGTACATAGAAGGATTATGTCTCTAGAAGACGCGAAAAAGAAACCCGTCCATCCAGACATGCCCGCTCCACATCCTTTGAATTTTAAGTGCAGCAGAAAAAGGGAACCTGGCTACCCTCGATTTGTTCAATAAGAAACACTTTCTTTCCCTTTTTTCAAGTGGGCAATATAAAAGGGATGCAAAGACGCCAGCTGCAATAATGGTATAAAGAGGTAAAAGGATAACAAAAGACAAGGAAGGAGAAAGGGGAAAGAAGTAAAAGGGAATTCGTTCTTTTTCTCTTGCGCGTCGTGTCACTTGAAGCGCCCCGCGGATGAGCTGGCGGACATTGCTTATTGTGTTGGGAAATGGTTGTTGATATTTATGTTGGTTTTATTCGCCAGTGGCATCTTCTAGCCTGACTTTGCAGCACGCTTCTTTGCGTCTCCCTTGCCGCTGTCAGCTCCAGAGGCAGCAACGGCTTCGGAGCTATCCTCCTTCTTCTCGGTCTTCTCGGCCGCTTTTCCGGTGCTCTTGGCCTGTGGGGCCGGAGACGAGAGGCCGAACATGCCGATGATCACAAGAAGGGAAGCGAGAATGGCACCAATGGCACCGCCGACCTCAGGAACGGCCTGGAGGGCAGCGATAGGGTCATCCTGGGCAAGAGAGACGAAACGGTCAATCTTAGCGCGGACATAGCCAATAGGATCCTGGGTGAATGGGACGGTGGTCTCATCGTCGACTTGCGGGCTAAGCTTGGGCTTGCTGGCTTCTTCCTCAGCCTCCTCAATGGGGCGCTTAATGTCGTAGGTTTCGGCCTTGAGTTTCTCCGCATCTTCGATGGAGTGGCCAATGTAGATGTTGTCGAAGAGGATGTCGTTTTGCATGGTCCAGATCTCGAAGCCGATCTACGATATGTTAACTTGCGAACAATAACTGAAGAAAACGCAAAACGGAGTATAACTTACAGCACCCATGGGCTCGAAGTTGGAGGGAGTCTTGTCCTCGAAGTAGTTGGGGTTGGGGATCTTCTTTGGAGCCCAGACGCCCTTGTAGGCAGGGTTATCGATCAGAGGAGCAGACCACTTGCCCTTGTAAGCTGGGTTTCGGATCATTGGGGCCTCCCACTTGCCGCATCCAGAGCCCTCCTCACACTTGGGGTTGGGGACGGTTGGGGCGATCCAGTCACCGTCTTCTTCGTCATCCCAGTCCTCTGGCTTGACGGCCTCAGGATCAGCAATGGTAGTTGGCTCGTCGTCCAACCAGTCAGCTGGCTTGGTGGCCTCGGCGTCGATAATCTCAAAGGGAGCATCCTCGTCCCAGTCCTCGGGCTTCTTGGCCTCTGGGTCAGCAATCTTCTCCTCGTCAACCCAGTCCTCGGGCTTGGTATCCTTCTCATCATCAATTTCCTTTGGAGGGTTGACTGAAGGAGCAAAGTCCTCGAGAAGGGTTCCGTTCTTGAGAGGCTCTCCGTCAATGCGAATCTGGAAGGTTTGATCTGGGTTGACAATGAGAGTATACAAGCTGGTAAGCTTGGTAACCTTGACGGCTGGGGGGGCCTTGAGGTGCTTCTCCTCATATTCGCCAGTCTTGGGGTTCTTGTGCTTGAAGATAAAGTGAACCTAGAGATGAATTAGATCCCGCTTTCTCGGAGGTATGATCCAATTGTAGTAAATACCTTGTTGGTGGCTCCGCATCGGTCAGGACCGAACATAATAACGTAGGGGGAGGCATTGGAGAATTCCTCGGAATGGAGCTTCTTGTTCTCCTGTAGGAGCTTCATGTATGCGCCTCCACAGGTTAGGGAGTCTAGGACATGTCAGTTACCAGCGCGATTATCGTAGCTTCATAGACAAGTTACATACTCTGTAGCTTGACTTCGTATTGAACAACAAGGGTCTTGCCCTTGTTGTCAATCTTCTTGGGGAATTTGGCGGAGATAGCATGATGGGCAGCTGGGTTCTTGACGACAAGACCCTTATCGCCTTCAATTCCCTTGAAGACGGTAGGCTCTTCCACCGACCATTCACCGACGTAGGCCCATTCCTCGTCGGATTTGGCATCCTCCTTCTTAGCATGCGAGACAGACCATCGCGAATCCCACTTGTCGGTGAACTGTTCGAGGAAGGGAGCTTTGATGGTAGTAGGCTACATGACGTGTTAGAAAGCTTATACGGTAGCGTAGCAGAGTGAGTTTTAAGGCAAAACGGCAAACGTACAACAAAGTTGGGTCTCTCAATGGCAGAGGAAGTTTCCTTCTTCTCTACCGCTGGCTCCTCGTCGGCGCCATGGGCAGAGCCAACGAGCACGATAGACGAGAGCAGCAAGGACGCGAGCTGGGCGTTGAGACGCATTGCGATCGAGTCCTGTGAGCTATGTTCTCAATGGATAGAACAAGACAACTCCGTCAACTTGTGTTAAGAGGGTCGGGAGAGCAGAAACAGGCTGGCTAGCAGCAGATAAACGAGCAAAGCAGAGAGAGAGACGAACACGACGACGAAGAAGAGAAGAAAGGACACGAAGGTTGAAACGAGGTTGACCTGGGGAGATTATATAACGTCAAACCAGGGCGGGCGTGCCGCTTGAAAGGTGGCCTCTTTCACTTTGCCGACAGAGCTGCTTACTGCCACGGCCCTCGGTGGGATGCGCGGTAGTGCGTGGGTGTAGACCAGGTACCCAGTGCGTGGATATAGCGGGCCGTTACCGCGCGGTCCGGTATTTACCCGGACATTAATCATTTATTAGTCATCAAGTCCATCCCACCCGAAACTCAGTTTTTTGTCCCGCTTGAAGATCGAAGAAGACGAAGAAGACGAAGCGGCAGGCAGAGAACAGGCAGAAGAACACTCAGCGGAAGAAAAAGAAGAAGGAGATTACCATTCAATTGGTCGCGGAGAAGGTACTTCTTGGTGGTTACGCTTACTCTTGCCTGAATACCCCGTGAAAATGGCGGATAGCAAGCCAGAGCAGATCCAAGAGGGGGAGAACAATGACCATCTTGTTCAGTCGGATGACCCTCAGCACCCAGCGAACCTGATCCCAGAGCTGTGCAAGAAATTCTACAGCTTAGGATGGGTTACTGGTACCGGCGGTGGAGTATGCAGCTCGCCAAAGAAGACAATCTCCCGTCAAGGGCTTCTAGCTAACCTACCTACTAGACTTCAATCCGTCGTGGTGAACACATCTTCATTGCTCCCTCTGGCGTGCAGAAGGAGCTCATCAAACCCAATGAGATCTTTGTTCTTTCTTACCCAACTCCCAAATACCCTCCATCGGCGCGTAAATACATCCGCAAGCCTTCCGCGCTGAACCCGTCTGCCTGTACGCCTCTCTTCCTTGCTGCCTTTGACCGCGGCGCCGGTTGCTGCATCCACACCCATTCTCAATGGGCTGTTCTGGTCACCTTGCTTGTTGAACGAGAGAAGGGCAAGTCTGGCTGCTTTGAGATCAGCAACATCGAGCAGATCAAGGGGATTCCCAGAGGCAAAGGTAAAGGCATGCTGGGTTTCTTCGACACGCTTAAGATTCCGATTATCGAGAATACTGCTTTTGAGGAGGACTTGACCGAGAGTTTGGAGAAGGCTATGGAGGAGTATCCCGATACCTACGCTGTTCTTGTTCGGAGGCATGGAATGTAAGTCGCGCCACCTTGTTGCTCATGGTGATCTAGATTAAACTAAGTGGTATTCTATAGATACGTCTGGGGCGATACTCCTGCCAAAGCAAAGACTCAGTGTGAGAGTCTGGATTACCTCTTCCAACTGGCTGTTCAGATGCATTCGCACGGCCTGCCGTGGGTTGTCAATGAATCAGCATAAATAATAAAATAGAAGGTTGAAGAGGGTTGCTAGACATGAACATAACTAGAGAATTTATCCAGTACATACTTTTAATGAGCCTATGCTTAATAGCTTGCAGCCAAATATACTAATAGTTTGGTGTTGATGAAAGCGTAATTTATATCAAGATGGTAACGGGTTTACGCGTAACTTTACCAAACTTACACCACTTTCGTCATGGTTAGTTAGGCAAACAGCTTTCTTATTTGAGAGCTTTCGAGCCAGCACAGAAACATCTTCAACTCCCTCCTTGCTTGTTATCACAGCCAGGCCACTCACGTTTCGCTAGCACCAGGAAGCATTACTCAAGAGGAGCCTGCTGGCCATGGATTTGGAGGGCAGCGACTCTCCATGGGGCGGTATATCTGAACACCATCCAAAATCCTCCACGCCGACGTTGCAACGACTTGAACTGACGGCTTTGACTGACAGATGTTCCCTCCCACTCCCAGGCCAATGATGGAAATGAGCCAGGTATGACCTTGTGTATCGCATTTAGACAGTCATCAGTCTAAATTGATCTGCGTTGCTGACTATTCCTAGCTAAAGAGACCCAGCCAGCCGCCCAGCAGTCGTCTACATCACTCTCCGTTCCTCAGACACCACCGGCCGCGCGAGGCCCCCGAGTACCCCGTAAGGTCAGCGCGCAGGTAGTCAAGTTAGAGCCTGCAGGAGACGTCCTTGATCCTCTTGGGCCTCTAGGCGAGACTGCCTCGTTCTCAGCTGCAGATGCCCAGACACAGGACCTGCGACCTGCGCCCCCGCGCAAGGAGTCGTTCACATCTCGGAATACCCGGCCTACCTCCTCGGCGTCGCAGACGTCTAGCGCAGCAGGCGTAACAACGCTGATGGAATCTGTCGATCTTGATGAAGACAGCCCTTCTGCGCGAGCGAAGGGCCCCCCGCCAGTCCAACCGGCACCCGCATCGTCAACCACCGATAAACGACAAAATCAAAGTATCAGCGTTGAGCAGGCTGCGAAGCCATCATTCTACATTACCGTTGGAGATCCACATAAAGTTGGAGATATTACTAGCAGTCATATAGTTTACCAAGTTAGGACGAAAGTAAGTGCATTTCTCTGCACCGGCTATACCCATGCATTCAAACATCTAATTAACGTTCCAATACAGACAACTTCAAAGGCATATGTTCGACCTGAATTTACAGTCACTAGACGATACAGAGACTTTCTATGGCTGTATAACTCATTACATTCCAACAACCCTGGAATCGTAGTGCCGCCTCCCCCTGAGAAGCAGGCAGTAGGGAGATTCGATACCAATTTCGTTGAGTCGAGAAGGGCGGCGTTGGAGCGTATGCTTAACAAAATTGCTGCCCATCCTACACTCCAGCATGATGGGGATCTCAAGATCTTCCTAGAGAGCGAGTCATTTACCATGGACGTGAAGAATAAAGAAAATCGCGAGCCTGATCTCGGGCAAAGTAAAGGAATGTTCAGCTCTCTGGGGATATCTGTTGGAGGCGGAGGCAAGTTTATAGAACATGACGACGTATGTTTAACGTCAACCTTTATCCACCGTTTGTTTTAATACTTACATTCTATCTAGTGGTTCCATGATCGAAAAATCTACCTGGACGCTCTTGAGACACAGCTCAGAGCCCTGCTAAAAGCTGTCGATACCGTTGTAGCCCAGCGCAAAAACCTTGCAGAAGCCGCCAGTGATTTTTCTACTTCTCTCCATTCTCTTGCAAGCGTTGAACTGTCTCCTGCCCTCTCTGGCCCCCTCGATGGCCTTGCCGAAGTCCAGCTTCGCATTCGTGAGCTCTACGAGCGTCAGGCGCAACAGGACGTCCTGACTCTTGGTATTACCATGGACGAATACATTCGACTCATCGGTAGTGTTAAGACGGCATTCACCCAGCGTCAGAAATCTTATCATTCATGGCATGCAGCGGAGTCCGACTTGCAGAAGAAGAAGAACACACGAGACAAACTGCTGAGGCAGGGCAAGTCACAGCAGGACCGGCTGAACCAAGCTCATGCGGAGGTTGCGGATGCAGAGAAAAGAGTTCACCAGTCAAGATTACTGTTTGAAGATTTGGGGAGAGTAATGCGGAATGAGCTGGAGAGATTTGAAAGGGAAAAAGTTGAAGATTTCAAGTCTGGAGTGGAAACCTTCTTGGAGAGTGCTGTTGAAGCTCAGAAGGAGGTTCGTACATTTACCAACATCTACATACATTTCTTTTTGGATATCATGCTAATTGGGTCACTTAGCTCATTGAACTATGGGAAACATTCCTTTTGCAGCTCGATGCCGATGAAGAGCCAGCTCCCGCTCACCTTACCATCGGCGCTCCCACCTCTGAAGACAATGGGCCAAACCCTCAGCACCCAGAAAGCAACAGTGCATCTAGAGACCAGGAAGAGGCCTAAAATATACAGGACCACTAGCATATCTTCTCACAGTTTGAATTAGGATGCTGATCTTGATACTATACCACTTTCCTATACTTTCTTATAAGAAAAGGCGCCTATCTTTCCACAGATCCTTTAATATCGTACCATCTTATTTCCTCTATGATGAGCCCTACAGTGTTTAAAACAGTTCCGGAAATGAATTATGCCTTACGCTACCACTTTCCTCGTTATTCTCCGCTTTGACTACCTAGGTAGTATACAAAAATTTTCTTACAGATGTGTATTGTTATCTAAGTATCGGGTGATAGGTGGCCAGGCTAATCAAATTGTAATGGCTCCCATATAGTTCAAACCTCAAGGTGACTTTCTATTACAATGCATTAAATGATAGCAGTTGAAGCAACCAAGAACCACTTGGCTCAAGAATATCGTGAATTGCTTCTCTTCCAAAGTGTATAGTATAGTACAATATCGTTCTCGCCCTGGTTCATGCCATGCCAGAAATAGGAGGTAGAATACAAAAAAGGCATATAAACAGCTCAACAATCTAACACCACCTCGTCGCACCCTATTTACTTCTTCTTCGACCCAGCAGATGGCTCTTCCTGGCCAAACGAGCTAATTAAATCCAACAAACTGTCCTCGTCCTCATCTTCGAATTCAGATTCCACGATCTCCTCCTTCTCAGGCGCCTTAGCCGTCTGTTTCGGTGCAGCCGCAGTTCCAGTCTCAGTAGCAGCAACAGCCTCGGCGGCAGCCACATCCTCCGCAGATACTTTCGTAGCAGAGTCCCATCCTCGTCCATACCTGCTTCTGAAAGCAGCTAATCGACCTGCCTCATCATCTTCAAGGTTTAGCAGCTTTTCACTGCTAGGGTTCCATAGCAATGCGTTGCGGGTGTCGCGTGTAGATCGGTAGACAGCTTGAGGCGATGTGGTTCGGTGGGTAAATGTGCTTCCATCAGAGAGAGCGATGAGCTGTGTGAATGTATATGGTCTCTTAGGACGGCGGAGAAGGGTTGCGTGTCTGCATTGAGTGCAGATGAATGTGGTTGATGATGAGGCGGCTTTTGAGCCCGCTCGGAGAACGGGGGCGTGGAAGGACATGGTTTTTTTGATGGTAGGTACCGTTTGCGAAGGATTGAGGGACTGAGCCCTGTCAATTGGGTGGGTTATGGCTTTTTAATGGTGGTTTTGTGAAATTTGGATGCAGTTGAAGATTTGATCGCGAAGATTGAAGCTGCTCATGATAATTTTTGATTACGTCAGCATGTTTTTCCTGTGCCCAGTAAAAGCTTCGTCATTTTTTTAATGCGATCAGGAACAAGGACGACGAGCATTTCAATACCTGGAGATGCACGAGGATGAGGGAGAGCAGCTGGACTAGTTGAACGATGCAATCGGATACTGGAAGGCGATTTTCACAGCTGGTTAATAGGGAAGATGCTCCCCTTCTCTCGGCCACGGTGCCAGAGACTCCTGATACTTCAAGCTCCCTATAACACTACCATAAGAACGAGCGCACCCTCACCATGCCATACCCTCTCTCGCAGATACTACGGGGGAATAGTACGAGCAATTGTATCGAAACATGTTGAGAGCATCTCCGATACCCTCAGCCCGGTCCTGCCACCGAACCTACGAAAGCGAGTCGATCAAGCGAAGGCCGAGATCACGCATAGAGCAAACAGCTCACATATACCGAATACCATCAAAACCAAGCCAATTGAACTAGAAGATGATGTCTCGACGGAAAGCCAGAGGGGGCTTGATGCTGAGACGAATATCCAGACTCAAGTCCGGCGGTTGATGAGACTGGTACCTCATCCAGTTGCGATAGTTACTTCGACGGATCCCAACTCTCCGTCCAATGCAGCATTCAGAGGAATGACGGTATCTTCATTCAACACGGTGACACTGAACCCAAAGCCAGTGATATCGTTTAATGTCAAGGTACCATCAGAGACGTACAACGCCATTCGTTCTTCTTCCCGGTTCCTCGTTCACCTTCTCTCTCCTACGGAGGCTATGGCAAGACTGGCGCTGGAGTTTTCGAAAGGATATGAAAACGTAGCTAAGAGAGGAGATGAGCAGCGTACTTCCTTCTTTCGATTCAGTGCGCCCAGTGATGTTGAAGCATCGCCTTCATTCGAAAGCGGGGAGCCGCCGCGTTTGGTGATAAATGGGGGGCAACCAGGAGAAGAGCTGGAAACACAGCTTTCTCATTTCCCGTTCATATTTGAGTGCCGGTGTCTACCACAAACCACGCGAGTTGGAGATCATGTGGTTGTATTCGGGACGGTGGTGAATGTCTTTTCTGACCAAGCTGTGAATGTGGACACTGTGCATGCGGCGAGAGAGCTGTGCCTTTCATATGCCGACACCAGGTTCTGGGAGATGGGTGAGGTCGTCGTACCTTCTTCCCTGTCAAAGTAACAAAGGGAATGAAGGCGTCTTTTCTGTATATTAGCGCTCATATTATTTGTACGGTGGTCTCGGTTGGCGTTCAAAGCACGTATTAGGTTGGTTATTACGGTAGAAGGTCTCCATACCATGTAGATATATTTCGGGACCTTTCAACATCTTTCCTACCAGCAACTACCCGTGAGAAGCGAGAATATAGAAAATAAAAGGAGTATAATATCAGTACATATGGTCAGGGTCAATGCTTAACTTTAGTCCAGCATTATCCTTGAAGAAACCGACCGTTGGGAGCGAGTACGACAACTATAGATAGTATCTGCTAATTAAACCAGTGCTACCTTACCTTCACACTATCGCCACCTGCTCATTACGCTTTAATGCGGAATAATGTTGACGGCTTGTCTGAGTAAAGCAGCGAGTATGTTTTGATAGAAGAAATAGCCGCGCCTCAGATCAATCAATCAGCCAACCAACAACAACCTATACGAAGGAGACGAAGAGAGCCTGGTGCAGAAGCCATAAAAGGCAGTTAGTCTCTTGCAAGGATTCCTTCCAACATTCTCCGTGACTGGTGGGTTCGCTGAAGATGGGCGGAATGGATGGAGTCCAACCTCAGGGATATTCACCAGGCCCATACCTGCAGTGCTACATCAGTACGTAAGTACTTGCCTCCCCCCCAATGCTGCTGGCATGTCAGCCGTCGATCGCCCAGAGATGACAAGGCGACATATGTGAGCAGGAGAAATAAATGTGAGCAGTCCCGAGCACTGCATCCGAGAGGCGGTATTTTTGTGGGGAGAACCCATGCAGGAGAAAATATACACCTCATCTCGAATCGATGGCCGTTATCGCAGCGCCTCCGCATGAGGGCAAAAGTGGCGTGTATATTATGCGGTCGCCCCGTATATGCCGCTCGTTGCTGGCTCTGGCGACCTGTGACCCTTGTCTACTTCTCCTGCTGTCACTCTGTACGACGTTTTGATATTCATCTTTTCGCTTTCACTTTCACTTTTCTCCCCTGTCACTGCTTGAGTATCTGCAGCTTAGATAAGCAGATCGTTAGTCCCACGTGACGCCGATCTGCCAAGGCGTCTAAGCTTTCTAGTTTTTCTTTAGGTCGCGGGGAGGAAGAGAAGAAGAAGCGTTGAAGGGCAGAGGAAGTCGGGCATTGAGGGCAGATAGAGAGAGAGAGAGCAAGAGGGCCGAGAGGACAGCAAGACAGGGTATAGCAAGGATTACTCGGGGCGAAGGCGTAGGGAGTAAGGCGTAAGGAGCGGGAAGCAGGCAGCAGGAGTATAGAGTGTATGTGCCTAGGCAGGAAGAGTCTCCCGGCACATCCGCCTTGCCTAGCCAAAACGTGAAGGAAGAAGCGGGAAGGGAAAGTGTGTCATCCTCCTGCAGCAAAAAGCCAGTCCGCGGAGAGAAAACAGCCAGAATAAGGCAGGCTGCTGCGTAGTTTCCAAAGCGCTCTCCAGCTAAAGCAACAAAACGGGCTTTCTTGCATCTCCGCGTCTCGCTCGCTTTTTTTTTATATCTCAGACTCTTTTTGATGTCGATAAAATAAGGTCTGCGGCTGTGATGACTAATCAAATAAACACACGCCATTGGTGTTACTCCTTAGTCAGCGCTTACCTCTTTTTCACCGCAAGCGCGCCGCCGAGAAAGTCAGAAGGAAAAAAAAGCATCTTGTGAAATCCGAAACGAGCGCTGGGCCAGCCTCTCTCACTCACTCGCTCACTGCTTTTTTTTCCTGTCTCCTTCGCTTTTCTTCTGACTCCTCTCCTCTGCTTTCTCGACTCTCGCTCTCTTCTCTCCTTTCCCGCTAAAGGATGGCCGGCTCTGTCTAAGGCACCCCCATCTGCCAATTACCCCCCGTCCCCCTCGATCATATCATCCTGACTCTGCCTCTTGGGCCGCAGGTGGCCTCGCAGCCCATTCCACTCTGGCTAACCCTCGCCAAGGTGGATTTGGGCTCTTCGACAGCACCTGGCGCCCGCGGATAGATAATCCATGGCGAGGAAGAATCACCACGGACAGCGCAGCGAGTCAGGCCGGACCTTGCCAGGGAAGAAGCTCGCCAAACAGAAATCCAATGGCCATCTGAATGGCCTTCCTAACGGACTTCACCAGGCCTCCAGCAATACTCCTCCCACTCCAACTACGACTCCTCCCACTACTTCTTCACCACCAGCAACTTCTATTTCTCCGCCTGTAGCTGCTGCTTCCACGCCTTCTCTCTCCTACGCCTCCGCTAAGACTCCGCAAAACCCCGATGGCCAGCTCGAAAACGGTTATGGCTCCTCGCATGGTATGGCCGGTATGACCAAGAAAGAAGCAAGCGGGCGTGGAAGTGGAAGTGGAAGTGCTCAGGTTAACGGAAGCAACGGTCACGCCATGGTTAGTAGTGGTGGTGGTAATGGTGGTAATGGTGGAGGAGATGCCGTCATGCCACCAAATGGCCACCCTACCTACTCAGCTGCGAACTGCATCCCGGCCGGAGACCGATTCGACGAACATTTCCCCCGTCGAGCCGATAGGACGGCTCCCGCCGTGAAAAAGGCCCATTCCTCCCGTAAAGGTGTCAATCCGTTGGTCCTTGCTTCGACGATCCTCAAAGCCTGTCCCACGTCAGATACAATCGCCATTCTCATTCTCCTTCTACAGCTCCCTCCCATCGTCTTGACCCTAGTTCAGTTTCTCTATGCTTCCATGACCTTCATGCTACCAGCTGGTGTCTCTACTGGAACCCTGACCTCGAATTTTGACATTTTCCAAGGACCGGCTGGAACTCCTTCGCTAAGTACAATGATTGCAATGGATGGGTTTTGCCTACTTGTATGGGGTTTGTTTATGTGGAATTGGGCAAAGAATTTCGCTATAGACCTCGCCCATGTTCAGGTAGCAATTGCTTTGGGCGCTGGAAGCTCTGGGGGCACCGGAGGTGTCAACACTTTTTGTGTCTCCATGGTGCTCATCGTACACCTCTTACGGAGCGAAGGGATACAGACATTTCTTCTTGGCCATTTGTTTTCAGCAAAACTCCTTTCTCCTGAAACAGTCGCAAAGTACTCTTATCTGATACCCGCAGAGTTTCGGCGTCAAGACAGTTCTTCACCTCCTAGTTGGATAGGAAGCCTCCTTGCAGTACACATCTTGGCTCAGGCTGGAACTGCCATGGCTCGACGGTCAATGGCCAAGAACCGGTCTTCTCCTCGAGCCAAAAGTAGTGAAAGGTCTGCTGCGGATACACCTGCTGCCGGAACATCGACATTACCTGATATCTCCTCTATTGAACCTTCAACTGCTTTATCCTCTGGCATTTCGTCGGAACCTGCACAGTCAAGTTCCAGTTTAAAAGATACAAAGGAACGGGTCTCCACTGCTAAAAAACGACGTCGTCAAGCCAACGAGGCGAGAAGGATACAACCTTTTTGGGCCGCTTTGGCTAGCACAAAATTTACTGTCACTAGAGAATATGAACGATCCCGGAATGGTAACTGGTACTCCCCTAATGTCCCTACTTCGGAAGAAGATTTGGATGGCGTATCGCCTGAAAACGCATTTATTTGGATTACTGGCGTGGATACCTCAAGCATTGAATTTGCTGCAAATGATTTCAATATCAGTGAAGACGCTGTTACTGAAGGTGCCGCTTATGGCGCTGCAGGGCCATTTTACGTTCGTGTCAACGGCGCACATTGGGCTCCTGTTACGCTTTCTAGGGTAACTGATTCATCCAAGGATCAACCTGTTGCTCACTGGAGAGGGGAGATTTCTGGATTAGCGCCAGACTGCACATATACCTGTAGCTTTGTGTGTGTCGATACAAACGAGGAAGTCTGTGTTGTGAGCGTCAAGACACCGTCAGCACCCGTCACAGACCAAGGTAAGTTGCCCATATCCTGCATTCCAACACTCTTTTTAGCCCGTCCTGCTAAACACAGCTGTAGTCATTACTCCTCCCGTCGCTTTGTCTCCGCAGCAATCTCTACGGCCTTCATCGCCATCAACAACCGTCAAGAACTCGATAGTTAATGCTGAAGCCAAGCTAAACGAACGCCGCTCCCGCCTTAAACGCTCTAGAAACAACCACAAACTTCATCTTTCCAAAGTCAAACGTGAGCTAGATGGCTTGACCCACAGACTATCGAGTGGTGGAGACGAAAGCCGCCAAAAGCAACGCTCCCTTCAGCTCGAACGGACCATCCGCCAAACTGAGGACGCAACTACTGCAATCGAAGCACAGCTTGAGAACCTTGAGAAATCATTCGGACCGGGTACTGAGCTAGAGGAATGGAATGCTCGAAAGGCCGTCATTGAAGCGGAGACGTCAAAGCTAAAGGCTCTCAAACAGGAAGTTGAGACTGCTAAATCCAATATGGCAAAAGCTGTCACAACTTCCGAAGCGGAGCTCGCGTCTACTGTACAAAAGAGAGAACGTCTTCAGAGCCGTCTTAACCGTCTAACTGCCCAGCACGAACGCATTATCTCCTCTACCAATGCTCAGGACCTAGCGGAACGTGAACAACAAGCCCAGATGCAAATGGCCCAGTCAGCCATGTACAACAGCTACTTGCCAGGAGCTTTTATCCCCAAGGTATGCTTCTAACCCTTTGCTTATCATGGAAGGGTAGAACACGAAAAAGTTAATACATCGACCAGGTTCCAGCAAGGTTTCGTCTGATCCCTGCATGTGGTGGTGACCCTAACCTCTTCATTGATGTTGAAATCTCAAGCGAGCCAGCGAGTAATATTCAAAACATATTCAGATCCGATCTGTATAGATTGAATTATAACCCGCTCACCTACAGTGGTATAGAGCAGAGTATACCCGTAGAGTTCGCAACCGAAACCAGCAATGGAGTCGAAATTGAAGTCGAAGTTCGCGAAAGCCTTCGAATTCATATGCAAATACTTACTCCGACCGGCGTACCGATTACGCCATGGTACGTCGAGCGAGCTGCAATCATCGAAGATGATCGGGCCATCATCACTGCTGGTGGGAGCATGGGGATGTATCGGTACGCGCCTAATGGGATGCGACAGTTCCTGCCATACGGGACGGGAGTTTCTTCCTCCCCGGCTCTGGCTTCGGTTCCTGTTCATGTCCCTGCGCCAGCACTGTCTCATATCCATGCTCATAATCCGGTTCACGGTCACGGTAATCAGGCTTCATACGTAGCTCCGAGACAAGGAGAGGTTATAGAGCAGTTACCAATTATATAATAAATAAGTTAATACTTTGGGCCTGTGCATTGTAAAGAATACGTATCTACGTTTCTATATGTATCCAATAAGCATCAAATCAGACTTGCATCCAAAAACCAACGACCAAAAGGGATTCTATTTATATACATCATCTAGCAGCGGAACCCATACTCTCGACAGCACCCTCCCTATCCCACGTACCAACCTCCAACTGCCTTACTCTTCTCTCAATATCCTGGACCTTTCCCCTGTTAACTCTCTTAGCAGCCTCCTGTGCTTCCCAAATCTTCCGATACTGCACCAACATCCATGTAGGCAAGGTATTTAGTTTCTTTGCAATTCTGTAGTCGTACAGCACTACATCTTCCTCGCATCGAGCAGCCGGACGCTGCTTGGCTTCAGACATGATCAACACGTCTAGATGGAGGTTTGAGAAATGGCCTGGGTTCGGGTCGTTTGGTGCCGGAGGTTCATTTGATAGCTTGTGGTAGACGCTGATTTGGTCTGGAAACATCATGGGCTGGATGTCGTATGTCAGTAAATAGGAGGCTGTTCAATTTTGTTTTGTGCATAGTGAATTAATTGAATGGGTATACGCACGAATTTATAGTCCACTTTAATGCTTTTTAGAATATAGCCGATGCTTGTGGAGCCCACGAGCTGAGACCATTCCTTGCTGTTTTCGGGGTCGTGATGAATGGCTATGTTGCGAGACCAATTTACTCGGCCTGTCTCTGCATAGCGGACGTACATTACATTATTCACATGGCCTGTGTCGTGTGTTAGTTTTCTTCTTTGGTAGGAATGAATATGAATGTGTAGGTATGCTTGCATACCCTATTTCCAGATAAGTGGACATGGAAACGCCGATTAGAAGCTCGTTTATACCACGGATAAAAAGTAAATGGTACATAGCTGGTGAAACCCAGCTACAATCGCATATGATCAAGGAAGAAATGGGTATCTTACCATAGAGTCCTAGAAAAGGTAACCGTAAATCAGTACAAAACCATACAGGCTCCAGTAGGGACGCATAGAAAGATAAAGAGAATAAAAATGATGTAGCAGTACTCACCATCTCTCCCCAGACAACATTATGCTTATGGAGGCCACAGTACTTCTCCCCGGTCAAGAATCCCTCGCTACCTGCAACTAACTCCCTCCAGTCCCGCGCTATCTCCTCCAGCACCCCTCCCGCAACAGGCACTAGATCCTGCCCCATGCCAAAGGCAATACATTTCCCAATACGTCTTTTCACACTTGAGAGCCATCGGGGATCGAGCTGGGTATTAGATTTAGATGCCGTTCTGTGGGTTGCATGGGAATGCGAATGGGAGTGAGAGGCTCGGGACAGAGCAGGGATAGAGCATCGACTGGCGGGAGCTATGCTTGGTACGCTGCTGACAAACGACGAACTGAGAGCGTTGCGAGCGAGAAGTGTCTTTCGCAGCAGGTTCGTAGGTGAAGACATGTCGGGCTCCCTTGCTTCTATGCGCTCTACAGTCTGTTACAAGCAATCAATCGCTCGCTTCTCGTCTGTTTTGTTCTTATCTTGGTTCGTTTCTTTAACGTCGGTTTTGGATTTGCCGGCCCTCGGCTTTACGGGCCGGAGTTTGGGGTAGGCACGTGACTTGGCGTTTGGCCCGCGGTGGGTTTTTGGTTGTTGACGCTGGGAAGACGAAGACGACGAGGGATGGAGACTGGACAACGAGAAAAAGAAGGGAGACTAAGACGCGGAAGACGAGACGAAGGATTAGGTTGGACGCAAGGATAGCGGTAGCAGGCTTATGCAAGGCCGGACGCTAGCATAGGCTTACTTTCAACGTCAGTTGTCGCAGCAAGACCTACTGGGGGCAGGATGAGCTCGTTAAGACACCAGGTGGTGAAGGTCTATAAAGGTGAGCTGCAAGCGGATTTAGGGGGTTGTGCGAGTGTTATAAAGGCTGATGTGGTGTGCTGGAATAGAGCTTCTCTTCCTTGGTCGAGATTATCCTCTTGGATACGCATATTTCCGAGAACGGCTGCACCGGGCGTTTGCCAGCCAGTCGCACATCACGGACGAAGCTGAGATCAAAAAGGGCATAGAAAGAGCCGAGTTTGTGAAGAAAGGTGCGTTGAAGCTGGCTCTATTTTCTTCATGTTCTTTCTAACAGGATAATAATCATAGAAGTCGAAGCATTGTAAGTGACTCAAGCAAATTATAATACTCCGCATATAGTCCCAAGATCGTTAGACGTACATACAATGGAACCTCCCACCTCACCGATATACTCCTATTCACCCGGGGAAAATGGTCAAGGAAAGGACCAAAAAAACACATAAAAACAAAAGAGAAAAACCACTCCTGACGTCTATTTGTGATATACACCCCGTTGAACCTCAGCATATTTTTTTTGTCGTTCCAGATACCCCATCCCATGTGTTTCCGTTTCCGTTCATAGCGCCCCGTTTTGAGCTGGTGATAGAGAGAGAAAAAAAAAGAAGACAAAAGCAATAAGAAGCGTTGCTGTGCTAACCTGCTGCGTGCAGATATTACCTGAAACGGTACCGGACGCTGAAGAAGCGTTACCAAACGCCGAGCAACTGAGCGTTGAAGTTGGAAGTTAAAGTCGGAAGTCCAGGCCGACGGTGTTGAGG
The DNA here is from genome assembly GCF_000150975.2 of Nannizzia gypsea CBS 118893. NCBI lineage: Eukaryota > Fungi > Ascomycota > Eurotiomycetes > Onygenales > Arthrodermataceae > Nannizzia > Nannizzia gypsea. Next base: position 4,558,692 of record NW_003345201.1, read on the forward strand.
GAGGTGATTTTTTACACTTTTTTTTTCTTTCTGATCCGGGTGGGAGGTATAAGAAAAAAAAAAGAGAAAACGGTAGAGAAAAGAGAAGAAGAACGAGGAGAAGGAGATAGGGCTACTTCTTTCGCCCCCACCAGGCACCGACTTCCAGGCACTCACCGCTGGCGACGCCTCCCTTCTGCATCAGATCGGTGGTCATGCCAGTCCACCAGCGATCCCACTCTGCCTGGCCCTTGCCGCTGGCTTCCATGAGCAAGGGCTCCATGCTCTCGATCAGCTGCACGACGGTAAGCAGGGTTGTCTGACGCAGGGCCATCTGGTCGGCCGTCAGGGGTTTGCCGTTCTGTTTCTGCTCCCATTTTACTTCCCCGAGCGGGATGGCAACCCGCCTGCTGCCGGAACTCTGAAACGAGTCAGCCTCCGACGAGAAGGCGAGCCCGATAGTGGCACAGGGCATGGTGTTGAGCCTGCGAGCGTCAAAGGCCTTTTGGATCCAGGTGTTGTAGTCGTTTAGATATTTGTTCTGGGCGTTCGTGAAGGGAGTGGCGGACGAGATGGTGTATGTACCGGTAATCTCAGCCTGTTCCTGGTACTCTTCGGACAGCTTCCCGGGAGCCACGGGCGGGTTAGGCAGCAGCGTCCTGTAGACCATATCAGAATCCCACATTTCCAGCACGCCACCTGATTTGAGCACCCGCAACGGCTCCGACAACGTCCCGTCCGCTTTGAGATCCGACGTGGGCCCACAGAGCGAGACATCCTTGATAAAAACGAAATCAAAGCTCTCGTCAGCAAACGGCAGGGCGGCGTTTTTCCGTAGGTCATGTTTTTTGAACTGCCAGTCGATGCCTTGCTTCTGCTGCAGCTCCGGCGCCAGGCTGATGATGTCCAGCCCCGTAAAGGAGATATCTGCCTGTCCGCGGTTGGCAAAGTACTCATGGCACGCACTCGTCCACAGGCCGGAGCCACAGCCCAGCTCCAGCACCTTTTTGGGCGGGTTATCCGCGGTAGTAGGGGAGCAGAACGGCCCGCCCCAGACGGTCATGATGATGAGGGAGTGCAGAGACTGGCGGTGGATCTCGGGCACGTCGCAGGGCAGCGGATAGGTGCTATCCGGATCGCGAAAGTAGGTCCGTCCATTCTGCTTGCCGAGCGGGTATGTGGTGTAATCTGTGTTGGGAGTGGGAGAGGAGGCCGAGCCGCCGCCAGCAGGGACCGGATCTATCGCTGGTATCGACATCATAGGTGCGTGAGGGAGGAAGACATGTTTGAAGTCGACGGCCGAGACAAGAGTGGGCGGAGTATACTGGTAGTGATGGTTGTAGTTGTAGTGCTTTACCTCGCCGCTGCTGCTGTAGTTGTTGTAGTAGTTCGTGGAGGAGGAAGTGTTATTATTATTATTGCTGGTGTTATTGCTGCTGCTGCCGCCGCTGGTGTTCGAGCCGCCTCCCGCAGGGGGAACAGCCATACTATTTAGTTTTTTTTTTTTTGCGTTAAAGTTAAAGGCAACCCTGGGGCAAGAAAAAAAAAGGAGGCAAGGGAAGCGAAGGGAGGGAAGAAAATAACGCCTGCAGGGGGACTCTTTGACCTGTCAGTCTACCTGTCAGTCGGTCAGCCGGTCAGGCAGTCTTCTTCTTGCTCGCCTTCTGCTTCGTATCTCCTCGATCCCTGGTGGGACGGGGCGGCTGTTTGCTCGCTCTTTGAAGCAGCAGTGAATATGTAATAGCCGGACTTCAGGGGTCAAGTTAATATGACGATGGAGTTGAGGAAAGTCGGTCAGACGGCCAGACAGGCAAGGAGACAGAGATGAGACAAGAGCGAGGATGAGGGAGAGGAGAGATTCAGGAGAGCGCTCGGGCAGACAGTCAGAGATATAGTTGAAGGGATACGGGTATATATTGAGTATTTATATTGTGTTATGGAGATGAGACGACTTAGGCTCCTTATATATATATCTTTATATATCTTCATCCACCCACGTCTCTCCCACCGAAAGTTATATATACAACTAAACTACTCCGTACGGATCAGCTAGTCGACTTATTGACCACCGCCAGCCGCTCTTCTCTTGCATGTTTACCAGTCGCATAACTCGGTTTCGAGGCGTGGGCGGCCTAGTCACCGTCAACTGTCACTAGTTGCGGCCATCCTGTGGTATTCACAATATGTATTATTCACGACTGCAGGTCTGCCACAGGCCTCGGATATTCTTCTGCTCTCTGTGCCACGGTAGAATCTCGAGCCATTCAGAGTAGAAGTAGAAGTTGAAGTAAAAGTAGAAGTAGTAGAAGTAGTAGTAGAAGAAGAACAGAGAAGCTGCTTCACTCTGGCCGCTGCCTTTGATCCTTCTGCTGCCTGCTCTGTCAACCAGAGACTGCCATGTCTTCTTCCACAGCCAACTCCAGGCTGAAACTCCCTCTGGCTCCTGCTGTCTTCAACCCTTCAAAGTGAAGACTCCAAGACAGCAACTGGTTCGTAGATAGAGACAAGACAGAGAGACAGAGAGACTCTTCCGTCACTGTCCACGGCCGTCTCCCACACATTCACTACTCTGCATATATAGACCTGCCGCCTCCTACCGTCTATACATCTTATCCACTCCACTCCATCACCTTTTCTACCCTCGTCTTCCAATCTTTCATCTCTTTATATCTTCATCTTCTTCGTCTTCGTCTTTTCTCTGCCTTTCCCCGGCGATGTCAGGTGACTCCACGTGACCAACTCCCACCTTCGACCTTTTCAAGGCAAAAAAACAACCAAAAAGAACGAAAGAAAAGAAGAAGACGAAGAAGAAGAAGAAAAGCATCGAGTGAGTCGAACAGTCAAAAGAAAAAAAGGACAAGAAAGAACAAAGACAGACATATGTAAGCGTTTGCAGGCCTTCCCTCCGTGTTCCCTCTCTGCTGCTGCTCGCCGTTCTGACCAAGCCCATCCATCCTAGCAGCCAACTCGCTCGAGACTCCCTTGCTGCGGCTGTGCCTTCGGACTTCGACAGACACGAGACGGACCACAAAACAAGACAAAGATAGAGAGATAGAAAGACGGACAGACGGAGAGTTCAGGAGTGAGAGAGGATCTAGCGCATAAAAGAAGCGTGCACGAGAAGGGCGGTTTTGACGGTTGGCCGCAAGCTGCTTTTCCTGCCCGTGGAGGTTCCGCTCTCTGGGCCCTCATGTTGAAGAGACGAAGACCGCAAGCTCGAATTCCTGCCACGCCGCCAGCTGCCCCGTCGCCCGCCTCTCTGCCCGGACTCCCGTTGCTACGCCAGCTACGCCTCTCGCCGTCCGACAGAACACATCCACGGTCTCGTCTGCCTCGTTAAATGGCAGATGGTCCCTACCGGTTCCAGCCTGGGGCCGGGCAGTTTTACTTCCAGAACCAAACTCAACAGCAGCAGCAGACCCAGCAACAACAGACCCAACAGCAACACCAACAAGCCTCGCACCACCACCAAGCACACCAACGTCACCTTGTAAGAAACGGGACCAGCTCGCCCACCGGTAGACTAAAGTTCAATCCGGACACACCGTCACCGTCGCGCTCTCCTCCGATAAACCAGTCTCCAGGTGTCACCTCGTTCGGCATGTACTCCCAAGGCCACCAGGGCCAACCGGTCATGCTTAACGGCGCCCAGGGACACCAACGGTTTGGCATGCCCATGCAGAAGTTTCAGCATCCTGGCCAGCACCCGCAGCATCCCCAACAGCAGTCGCAGCAGCAGCAACAACAACAGCAGCAGCAACAGCAACAGCAACAACACCACGCTCCTCACTCGCAATCCAACTCTGTTCTCTCGCACCAGCAACATAGCTACTCCGTCGGTGCTCTCTCCAACGCGGCTGCTCAGCATTTTACTCCGTCACACCTGCAGAACGGCGCCTCCGCCAACATCGAAGACGACGTCGACGAACCCATGAACGAGCACTGGCAGCAGCAGCTACAGCTCGCCGCAGAGTCTAGACAGGCCAATTCCCCACACTACTATGCCAGATCAGTTGCCCAGCAGACCAAGGGTATCCAGCTCTCCTCCCACCAAAACGATTCAAACGAAAACGGCACCGAAGAGCGTAATCGCGCTGTAGCCGTAAAGGAGACCCGCAGACAGGACTGGATGGCCATTGACTTCGGTGGCCAAGGTCTTCGCGCTCTCTCCGATGGCCTCTTCCACTATGCTTTCCTCGACAAGCTCTATCTCAACCACAACAAGCTCAAGACCCTTCCTCGCAAAATCGGCCAGCTCAAGAATCTCACCCACCTGGACGTCTCCAGCAACGAGCTTACGGAGATCCCTGAAGAAATTGGCATGCTCACTAACCTGAAGCGGTTCCTGCTTTTCGATAATAACCTACAAACCCTTCCTTTTGAGATGGGCTACCTCTGCGAACTTGAAACCCTCGGCGTAGAGGGGAACCCGCTAAACGATGTACTCAAGTCACGCATCATGCAGGAGGGAACAAAGGCGCTTATCAAGTATCTCAAGGAAGAGACGCCAGGTATGACCTTTTTTCCCACTTTACTATTAACACATGAAATAATATTTTCATTGTTTACTAATTGCATGTAGTACCAATGCCCCCGTCTGACCGAGACTGGGTTGTTTTGGACGAAAGCGGCCGCGGCTCGTCGAAGAACCCGCATGACAAGTTTACTGTGCTTACGTACAACACCCTTTGCGACAGATACGCCACGCACCAGCAGTACGGATACGCTCCATCAAAAGCACTCGCCTGGGAACTGCGTCGTGACCTTCTCCTCAGTGAAATCAGAGGCCAGGACGCCGACATTGTTTGTCTGCAGGAAGTCGACCAGGGCAGCTATCATGGCTTCTTCAGAGAACAGCTGGCATACAACGACTACAAGGGCGTATACTGGCCAAAGGGTCGCGCCCAAGGTATGAACGAGGAAGAAGCCAAGGTCGTCGACGGGTGCGCAACCTTCTTCAAGGGAAGCAAGTTCATCCTCCTTGAGAAAGCGATGATTCACTTTGGCCAAACCGCTGTACGACGGCCCGACGCAAAAGGCCAGGACGACATCTATAATCGGCTATGGCAAAAGGACAACATTGCCGTGGTCGTCTACCTCGAGAACCGCATGTCTGGAGAGCGTATCATAGTAGTCAACGCGCACATCTACTGGGATCCTGCATATAAAGACGTCAAGCTCGTCCAATCCGCCATCATGATGGAAGAAGTCACACAGTTGGCCGAGAAGTTCATCAAGATACCTGCATGCACGGATAAGACGGCGTTCCGCTTCTCCGAACCAGAGGACGAGACGAACAACAACGAAAACGCCAGCCCACCAACGCCTGTCGAGCCCTCTCCGTCCGTCGAATACAGCAGCCCATCCCAGATCCCAACCCTGGTATGCGGTGACTTTAACTCACGCCCTTCCTCCGCGGTCTACAACCTTCTCGCCCACGGCCGCCTCGAGGAAGAACATCCTGATCTCCGCAATCGACTATACGGCAACCTCACCCGCCAAGGCATGACGCATCCCTTCACCCTCAAGTCAGCATACTCTGCCATTGGCGAGCTCTCCTTCACCAACTACACGCCAGGCTTCACCGATGTCATCGACTACATCTGGTATTCCTCTAACCTGCTTCAAGTCACCGGACTACTCGGAGAAGTGGACAAGGAGTATCTGCAACGTGTGCCCGGCTTCCCCAACTACCACTTCCCCAGTGATCATCTGGCGTTGATGGCGGAGTTTTCTGTCAAGAACAAGAAAGGGAAAGTAGTCGAGGTCGACTTTGGGCCTCAACGAGAGCGTGACAAGGACCGATCCCGTGGATAGGATGGCGTCGAGGCCGAGTGAAACAGAGTGAGAAGAGGAGGCACAGCGCAAATGTTCCCTGAGATGGTTTCTTCTTTTTGTTTTCTACTCTTTTCTTTCAATTTTTTGGGGTGAGGGAAGGATTGTGTGCAAAGCTATATCTTTTCAACGGATGGAGCTAGGGTGCTTAAGTCGTTTGGTCCTTTTTCTTTTCTGCGTCTCTTCTTGTTCTCCCTTCCCCTGCTCATCATCATCATCATATCATCTCACTCTTATTTCGGAATCTCTGCCGTCGTTCTCGCTCCCCTCCCCTTTTCATCCCATCTCTGGCCCTCCTTCTTCCTCTCTTACTCTGTAACTCATCCTCATCCCGTCGTTCCTCTTGCATCGCTGTATTCTCTTACTCCCTTCTTTTCCTCTTGCTGTTCACGTCTCTCACGCATTGTTCGCTTCCTCGGGTCTCTCTGCTCTTGGAAACCATTGTCCATTGTTTGCTTCTTCCTCTTTATCCTTGACACGGCGTGGTGATATTGCTGTACCTTGTTTTCCTATCTTGCCTTCCCTTCGATTGCTCTGTCTTCATTTTACTCCTTTTTCCTCTTCTCCCTTTTTTGTCTTGTCCTCTCCTTGCCAACTATCCTCATAGCTGGCTAGCTGGTCTGTCTGTTTTTTTTCCAATCCAAGTCCAAAAGAGGGTTGTATAATCGCCTTTCTTCTTCATTCTATCTTACCTTACCTTTGGCCCCTTACCTCCCTACCTACTTGCCGCTTCTTCTCTTCCTCTTTTTTTATTTTTCCTTCTCTGTTTTATCTCATGAATCTCTCTGGATCTGCCTCGTTCGTATCTTGCAGACATTGGTGTTCTGGTGAAGGTGTGGGAATGGGAATTGGGTCGAAACCTGAGGTTGGCTGGTTGGTTGCTCGGTTGATGGCTGTGACGGTGACGGCGGCGGTGACGGTGTGTATGGAATGGAATTTTTAAAGACAAAGACGAAGAGAGGATACAACTTCCCCCTTTTTTCTTATATAACTAACTGAATAGTCATATTTAGTTATGATGTCTTGACTCCTAGAGCCCTGAGAGCTGGCTGGCTTGAGGAGAAGGCAAGACAAAAAAAAGAAAGGAATAGAAATGGACGACTTTGCTCGATGTTTCACTGTCTGACGATCTTATATCGGCCTTTTTCTGTAGTCCAAGAACTCGGCTCCGGTCATACGCACTTAGGGTCGATCTCCATCTATAAATGAATAACCTATGAACGGGTTGCTATCTTTATATCCGTTGAACTAGTTAACTGGCTAATTGCTTAGTTTTTAGTTAACTAATTAGCTGCTTTAGTTACGGGCGTACACCGGCCGAACTCTGAGGTCTCGCCATATCTTCTGCCCGAGGCTGGAACGTTTTTTCCTTTGCTCCGTACATATTTTGGGAGTTATATTCCACTATAGCAGTTAAACTATCTAGCTACATACATAGCTAAGTCTGGGGCGATGGGGCCGTTCAAAATATGGGGATCAAAGGGGGACATGTCTGGTCTCTGCCCTTATGGTGCGACTCTGCAGCCAGGCCGGCCAAGCTGATGCAAGCTGCAGCAACCGTGGGCCTCGGGCTCGCGTTTTGTCCTTTTTGCTGCCATGGATCGGATTTATCGGCATGAAGATAGTTTAAACGTGCTAGCTCTTTAGTATTTGGCTAGAAAAGGAGGGAGAACCATAACCCGCTCTTCTCGTATCGGTTATGTTGGTTATATAAGAGAAACAGCAAAGAGAGAGCCGAAAAAATTATATGACAAGATGATTCATCTCTGAGCCGTTTTCTATATTTCTTTATATACAACTAGTTTATATCCCTGCCGTGTTTCTACATACTTCTATTTCATCTTCTCTTCTTGTTCTTCTTCTTTTCTTGTTCGTTTCTTCTATCCAGCAGTGGCGGCCAGAAGAGAGTACTTTTCTCATGGCCGGTTTGACAGAGTCTACGGCGACGGTGGCAGGCGGGCATGATGAAGCGGCGACAGAGATGAAGAGCTCGTCGTCTTCTCTTGAAGGAAGCACAGATTGCTCGGCCAGGATGGAGGCGCCAAAGATGCATATCGGCGGCGAGAAAGAGGCGGTAGACGCTGGCACAGCAGATGCAGACAAGCAGCAGGAAGTGCATCAAGAGAGCGATCAGCATCAATTTCAAGAGAAAAACGGCAGTCCAGATAATGACACGCAAAAGGAAGAAGAGCCAGCTGGCTCCGGCGAGGTGAAGATGTCAAAGGGCAAAGTCGCTCTCATCATGCTTGCTCTCTGCGTGAGTTGCTCTTGTCTTTCCTCCCCGTGGCTTGTTTCTTATCTTCATGCTCATCGAACGATCTCTTATATAGTTGGCCACCTTCCTTGCGGCTCTCGACATAGTAAGTCTTCTTTTGCTTCTTTTCTTCTTCCTTACGTCTTATTTCCCATGCTTTCGCGGGTTGATAGGCTAATTAAGAAACGCCATAGACGATCGTAACCACTGCGTTGCCAACCATCGCTAGAGAGTTTAACACATCACAGGCGGATTATGCCTGGGTTGGATCTGCATATTTGCTCGGTGCCGCCTGTATGTTAAATATACCCCTAATTAATGATTCCATCGGGCTTTATCTTGGATATTAACTTCATTCTCAGCGTCAACTCCATCATGGGGCAAGGTCAGCGATATCTTCGGCCGGAAGCCCGTCCTGCTAGCTGCCAACGTCGTCTTCTTGGTCGGCTCGCTCCTGTGCGGCGTCAGTATCAATATCAAGATGTTGGTAGCCAGCCGTGTGATTCAAGGAATAGGAAGTGGAGGCCTTCTTACGCTTGTGAATATCTGTGTGAGCGACTTGTTCAGCATGAGGTTCGTATTCCACGTTTTTCCGTCTCTTGAAGCAGCTGTTTCGCTAAGCTAATCTCATAACCAGAACTCGAAGCATGTACTTTGGTATCATCGGCATGGTCTGGGCCATCTCCGGCATTATTGGACCCGTTATTGGTGGCCTTATGACCCAGTACACCACCTGGCGTTGGTGTTTTTATATAAACCGTAAGTCGTGCTCCTTTAGCCTGGCTGGTTGTTGCTTGCGCCCTCTTTGGATCTGACGGTAGAAATAGTTCCCATTGACGGAGTTGCGTTTCTGATTATATTTTTCTTCCTGGAGCTCCATACCCCTACCACCCCGTTGCTCGCTGGTCTCCGTGCAATTGACTGGCTTGGATCTCTCGCTGTCATCGGTGGTACGGTGATGTTCCTTATTGGCCTCGAATATGGTGGCGAATCTTATTCCTGGTCTTCTCCAACGGTCATATGTTTGATTGTTTTTGGAATAGTGGCATGGGGCATCTTCATTCTTATCCAGTGGAAGGTTTCGCGCTATCCCGTCATGCCCCTGTGGCTCTTTACCCAGCGGTCTACTCTCGCTGCATACGGAATAGTGCTCATACATGGGGCCATTTATACCAGCGGAAGCTTCTTCCTTCCACTCTACTTTCAAGCAGTGCTCGGAGAGACGCCCTTAAAGTCTGGAATACTCCTCTTCCCTAACGTGATAGCGGTTTCTATCGTCTCCGCGGTTACCGGTATCTTCATCCGTAAGTCCGGGCTTTGTCTTCCGCCAATTTGGTTTGGAACCACAGTTCTAGTTCTGGGAACAGGACTCTATATCAATCTCCCATCACACAGGTCGTTGGTCAAGGTCATCCTCTACCAATTAGTAGCTGGAATGGGTATCGGACCTAACTTCCAGGCCCCCATCATCGCCATTCAGAGCCATATAAGACCCAGCGACATTGCTACCGCCACCGCTTCCATAGCCTTCTGCAGGAATCTTGCGAGCAGTATCTCCGTCGTAATCGGTGGTGTCATTATCCAAAACAGACTTCAGGATAATATTCTGCAGATTCAACACCTTCTCAGCCCAAAGACCTTGGAAGCACTGCAAGGAGTCTCTGCTGGTGCTTCAGTCCACATCATCCAGGCTCTTCCACCAAATGAAAAGCAGCCGGTTCTTGATGCCTATACCAAGAGTTTCAGCACTATGTGGATATTCTACACTGCCTTCGCCGCTATCGGGTTTCTGGTCAGCTTGCTTCTGCAGAAAAAGAAGCTTAACAAGGAACATGAGGTTACTAAGACTGGACTCGACGCCCAGGAACGAGCAAGGAAAGAAAGACTCCAGATGGAGAAGGAGGCAAAGAGTAGTCGAAATAAGGCGGTGTGAAACTGTGCTGTCTACGGTTGTACTGCATGGAGTATGACAGGCGATTTTGAAATTTATCGATACCCTTCTGTTGCGATTTATACTTGTTTATACTTTTAATGAACTGGTCGTGGATAGACTTGACGCTTCTACGTCAATACCACACGTGTTTGGATGGCGTTTCTAATAGATGGATTTTCATTATCAAGGCAATGGTCAGTTATTAGTTACGAAATCTCAATATAATTTTCAAGTAACAGATTGAATTGGCATAGGTGATGGTTCTAGCTTCCATCTTTGTCGAACCACATTATTGTTATCTGATTGATAAGATCAATCTAAATAAGCTTATTTTAAGAACCAAAAATAGAAATGTGTTATTCCAACCTTATTTGGCCTCTAAGAAGGATCATTAACATTCTATAGATACATAACTAATAATACAGTGTATAAAAGTACAGTATAATATACAAAAAGAAGGGCACTAAGCTTTCCCCATTCTCCATATTCCAACAAAGCCACCGCCCACAATCCTCTCTCCGACCTTGGGCCGGCAAACCATCACATGCTTGACGGACTGGTTCCCTTCTCCAAGCTCACTCTCTGGTGATGCGTGCATACCGGCATCTTCTTCGTTGATGGAGTGTGTTTGGTTGTCGCTAAGTGAGGTCTCTATAGGACTACCCTCTGCTTCGCTAGATGAGTTTTCTGCCACATCTCGGCTTTTCAAACTTGCTCTAATAACCGCCGGCCGAACATCCCATAACCGTCCACCGCTAATTCCCATTCCAAGTTCCACAGCCTTTGTAAAGATAAAAGGTAGGTTCTGGTCCTTAATCAGTTGAACACAGTCCCCGATTTGGGTGATACTTGGTGTAAAGACAGCCAGTACTCCATCGGTTTTGAGAACGCGGGCAACTTCAGGAATGCGCTTTTCTGCCGATGGCATGTCTAATATTGCATAAGACAGGAATGGTTTTAGCTTTTCCCCGGGAGGAAGTTTTGAGCTTCGGCTTTCGATTTGGTGTTGGATCCAGCCTTCCGCACTAGAAACGTAGAAATCTACGCTGCCTGTGTAGATGCCTCTCCTGAAGCCCCGCACAACTTTCTCGGCGTGGGCTGAAACCTTGGGTGAAATTTCGACTGTATGAAGAATCGCATTGCGTTTGGCCCTCCATACATCCCAGTCGTTCTGTTTAATATTCTCCTCCTCTGTTATTTCACCTGTGTCCTGGGTGTGGCCCTGCGAGTCCAGAATTGTTCGTTGGGTGGCTTGCGGAATGGGGGGTGGAGATGTATTTGCCCCATTTATAGCTCTTGCAATATGTAGCGTTAGAGATCCATGGCCTGTTCCGGCCTCCAGAATCTCTAGTGGTTCGTCATGCGGTTCGTCTCCGGTAGGAGGTGGTGTGTGAATATCTAGGAGCGAAACTATTAAGCTCGCATCCGCTGCATACACCTACTAGCGGCGTTCATCAGTTATACGTAACTCAACATGGACGAATATGTCGTCTATTGGCGGGGAAGCTTTACCGGAGTGACGAGTCGTCGGGTAAGAGATACATATTCCTCGAGGGTAGGCTGGGTTATTCGAAAGTCACCACGACCTATAGCAATTGAAAGGTTAGCATTCCAAGATAAGCCACATTATGCAGAAGAATTGGCTTGAATATATACCATTATGTGTCCGTACCACATCTCTGGCACCTTTACCAATGATATGGTTATGCTCAATATATCCACCACGTACGTCGGTTTTTTGATCCTTTTTGAGTGGTTTCGTCAAGGTTACGCCCTTCGTCGTATTTAATATTACCCTATCACCCTCTTTAAGGCAACAGTTAGCACATAGAAAACACAAATCTGGCCAGGCACGATTTTGAGTACCTTGAAATGTCCCGAAATTGGTGTGAATTGACCGCGCACAGCTCGATAGGGGTGACCTCGATGCTGCAAAAAGTCGGCGAGAAAAATATATAACGGAAGCCATCAATTCTATTTTTTTCTTCTACCAAATATATTAGAGGTAGAAATTTTCATGAAGTACTCTCTTGCAGCTCTTAAAAAAACCCGAGAGATCGCATCTCCCCGATCAACTAAATGGCCTAGGCGCGTTAAGGTTAACTCCGCGGCTAATAATAGCGCCGTTCCGAACTGCCGTCACCGTGATCAATTTCCCCTTTGATAGTTTGCTTGGAAGAAATCTTGCAAAAACAAAAACCGGACAACTATACAATTAGTACCCAGATGAATTGTTGATATCCTGCTTTCCCTTGCTGGGATTCACAATGAACACGATCCTTGCCTTTGCTCTGCTTACACAAACCCTTCATGCAGCGCTGATGAGCTAGGGATATTTTCTGATTGCCCCCTGGAATCGCCTCAACGAAGAAGGGAGCTGCAGGAAAGATGAATCGCCGAATCGTAACGTTCCCTCCCTTAGTTTGGAGACTTGTTAGTTTCTGGTTTGGCTAACTTAGAATGCATTATAGATCCGAACTATCATCCAACTCGGTATTTTAACCGTCACTGTCGTCATCTTCATCGTCATTCTCGATAGCCAGATACGGGTCCTTCCAGCTTCGATACATGACCATTTACCGTCCCATCACCCCGGCCTCGTTGTCACCGAGCTAACAGTAACCACCTGCTCTGCCTTGAATGTTTTTTCAAGTTGCACACTCGATCCTAAAATATGGCATCGCATAGAAAAGGACCTTTACCTTGGCCAGGGGTGGACCTCCAAGGCATATTTGCATATACAAAGAAAGAAAGGGGACGACATTCTACCGACTGATAAGATTCTTGTCGATGTGAGGATGGGTCGGCTGGACCCTGGTGCGGGGACTAGTAATAAATGGGAGTCGCGACCTGGAGGCATTTGGATACTGAGGCTACCACATTCGACCGACTCGCAAAAAGCAATAACATCGGTTGATGTCCTGTTTGGCCCTGACGCTGTTGACCCTCGACCTAATTGGGAATTAAAGGATATCCCTCTCATGTTGGACTCCAAGAGCGAAGCAAGGCTGACCGTTCGGCGAGGACAGAGTGGAAAGATTGAACTACCGGTTCCCCGGATTCGAAAGGATGGGAAGTTCAAAATCATGCAAGCGGCAGACCTACATTTGGCTACTGGGCTTGGACATTGTCGGGACCCCATTCCAAAAGTTGAAGGAGATAAATGCGAGGCAGATACCCGGACTTTGGAGTTTATGGATAGGTTACTGGATGAAGAAAAGCCAGACCTGGTAATTTTAAGTGGCGATCAGGTCAATGGTGATACCGCGCCGGATACAGAAACCGCAATCTACAAATTTGCTGATATTTTCATCAAGCATAAAATTCCCTATGCCGCTATCTTCGGGAATCATGATGATGAAGGAAACCTAGATCGCAGCTCACAGATGGCTCTCATGCAACGTTTACCCTACAGTCTCTCCAAGCCAGGACCTGAAGAGATAGACGGCGTTGGCAATTACATTGTGGAAATTCTCGGAAAGGGGTCCTCTTCTGCTTCGGCGTTAACACTTTACCTCCTGGATACCCATAAATATACCCCGGACGAGAGAAAGTACCCTGGATACGATTGGCTGAAATCGAGTCAGATAAAATGGTTTAAGTCAACCGCTGAGGGTCTCCGAACTGCGCATAAAAAATATACACACATCCACATGAACTTGGCATTTATCCATATTCCTTTGCCAGAGTATCGAAACCCGGCAAATTTCTTTACCGGGAACTGGACTGAGCCACCCACTGCTCCAACCTACAATTCTGGATTTAAAGATGCATTAGTAGAACAGAATGTGGTGCTCGTGAGTTGCGGACAGTAAGTGAACTTTACCCAATCCAACATATCTAAGTACCTTTTTTGAAGGCGTAGCTCTTAGAAAACTGGTACTAATTCTTCATTTAGCGACCATGTCAACGACTATTGCATGCTTGAGAAGGATAAAAGTGGAAAGCCTGCACTCTGGATGTGCTATGGTGGCGGTGCCGGTTTTGGCGGATATGGTGGATACAATGACTATATCCGTCGTATCAGGTTCTTCGACATAGATATGAACGAAGCCAGGATCATGTCGTACAAGCGACTCGAATGGGGAAATACCAAAGATCGAATCGATGAAACCATGCTAGTTGATGCTGGCAGAGCAGTTGGACCAGCCAACTAACACGTAGGTGCAAACTAACCTTCCCAGATAATTCTTATTCCAGTTCGATATGATATTTTTTATCCATGTTACTATTTTCTCTTTTTCCTAACAATGCCTTTCTTTGTGGCTAAAACTTCTATTCATCAGCAATGCTTTCGGCTTCAGTTACACATTTTCTGCCCCTTCTTATATGTTGTCTATATATAATTCCCTTTGAGTTTCTTTAGGCGCAAGGGGGCTTGTTATATTATTGCTTTGTTGGTTGGGATTATTGTTCGGTGCCTTGGGGGTAGGAAATCATGCCTATAATGATATTACATTTTAGAAATTAATCCTTACAACACTCATTTTGATAGAGGAGCGTAATTAAGGAAGCTATATTCATTTCTGCACCCTTACGGCGGAATTGTTATAAATATCCACAAAATACATATATCCACCAGCGGCTGATGTTATATGCATGTCGTAGGCTTAATTACCACCACTTTTCATAGAATACTCTCCCCCTCGCTTCTTCATCTTCATTGATAATGAAGCTCTTCAATTCCTTAACAAACTCATCTGTCATAGCTGGGGGACCGCAAACGTAGCATACCGTTCTACTCCTTAGCTCCTCATTTTCGCCCACAGCTTTGCGTAGATCTCCTGCCGTAATGCGTCGGCCATGAACTGTAATTTGACTGTTTGTATCCAGTATATCGGGGTGAACGTCAACCTTATTGCCTTCACCGTTTGCCAAGGGCAAGTTTGTGAGAAACAGTTGCACGTCGAGGGGGTTGATATCATTTTCCGTTTGGTTCCAGTTGCGACTGATATGCTGAAGGCGGTCTAGGAATAATATCTTAGATGCCGCAGCAAAGGGCATTTTATCCACAGTTTCATTGGGCATTGCTACGTTCATAGGAGCGGACGATAAAGGGATTCTAGTTGAGTATAGGAAATGAATCCTTGTGGGAGATGGAAGGCAAGAGCGTGTCCGGTAAATATACGAGATCATTGATATGAGCGGGCTAATGAAGGCAAGTTAGTTAAAACCCCGCGCCAAACTGTTTATGTAGGGCAAACACGCAGTGATACCCCCTTCTGATCAAGGGCAGGAGATAAAATTGAGATCATACTTGATACCAACACCACCGGCCACAAACACAACATTCCTAATCTTGTCCAATGCCATACCATTCGGCGGCGGCCAGACAAACCCACCGCCAACCCTAACTTTGACATGGGCATCCAATATCTGCTCAGTAGGCTGCCAAAACCACTTAGCGGCCGGGTTAGTAGGTGAATATTGAACCGCTAATTCGACGTATGGAGGGCGTTTATCATTTTCATCTGCAGTTGTATTAATGGATTCTTGAGTAGAAGCATCCTGAGGGGTGGATGTTATAGTAAATCCACCTGCATGTTTTATATTGGGTATATGTACGTCGAGCCACTGTCCAGGTAAAAATCTCAAGGAAGGTTGCTGGCTATGTGATAACTAGATTTGGTGTGTAGAAGGTCAGTACACCGTAATGAGCCTAGTTCCTAGTCATCCACAGTGGCTATCCATATCCAAGATAGATAAATAGACGGAGTAATATTCTATGGTGGCCGCTGTTGGTATAGATTTCATGGCAGGATTCCATACGCTCTCGAAATTATCTTTAGATCCACTAGGTAAATCGCAACCAGAAATAATGTTGAATTGGATAAGTCGAATGGTTGGATTAATCTGGGATATCTGAGACACTCTCAGCTTATAGAGGGAGTTCTGTCGAGGCTCTGTTGCCGTCCGAAGCTCGTGTGGCTTACTTTTTTGCACTGACATAGTACTGAAGCTATTATGGGTATGATAACGAGCAGCAAGGTACCTTGAAAAGCAGGTTCGCGAAAGTACCATTTTGCTGAACAGTGAAGATGCATGCTGTGTGTGCTACTCACACTCGAGATTGAAGAAGTGTGTCTGGATCGACTTAACTTTAAGGTTTCGCCTCCACTTCGGCCCGAAATATTACATAACCAAAGTCTAACGGAGCGGATTAACTTTAATACCCATTTAGCTATTTTTAGTACTGAAATATACTTTTTAGTCACTTTCAACAACAAAAACGACGCCAGATATCAGAAAAGACGGGATCAGGAAGACAGCAGAAACCAACATTTGATAGATGTCTTGATGTGCCTGCTCTGGTCCTTTTCTTAGCGCCGGGCTGTGCTTTGAGGTGGGGAAAAGGTCTCGTTCGGCCCCAGATGCAGGGTTCCAATCACATCGCTTTGCTAGCGTGTGATACGGGCGCAGGAAGCCCCGGTTCTAGCATTATCATTGGTGGGGGCCGGGAGCAGTCATCACATCAATAAGACTGCACGTCAAGGATTTGCAACCTCCGCTGCATGAGCCAACCAGAGAACGCAGGACAGGCTCGGGAAGGACGGGCGCTTACATCAAAGGGATGGATCTCGCGACCTCGAGCCGGCCTCCTCTCTCACCTTCTTCCCTCCAACCTTTCCGTCTCTCTTCAGTTGTCGGATCGCATAACTACTTAAGTGTCCCACAGCGCTTAAAGTCGAGAGATTAAGCCTTCTGCGCCCTTCCTCACTCTCGATATCATCAGGCTAGGCCCCTCGTTTGAGCTAACAGCTTCCTCTCAGCTTCCCACCTCCTGTCAGGACCGTCCAAAGAGATGCTACTCTGAGGAAGAATAGGCTGTTAGGGGCTGCTGCGTGCAACATACACTCTGTCGTTGACAGCTCTTCCTCCTGCGACTTACAATCGCCCGCGAACCTTGCGCACTCTCTCTGCCCTAGTCATCACCGCAAAAATGGGCGAAATTGGGTGGTTCTTGCCTCGAAGATATTGGTCTCCTCTGGCATTCAAAATCCTTCTGGCCTGCGAGCTTCCTTTCTCCGTCGGGATTTTAACCCTTACTGGCATTGCGGCTCCCAACTTGTATCGAACCAGACTCTGGCAAGATGGGGCAGACAACGGCTTCAACAGCTCTCCAAACCAGAAAGTATACGCTTTTGCCAACTACCAACCGTACACCACTCCCAAGCCATGGAGTCAATTGTATGTACATCTAGAGAAAGAAGATTTACCAATAAATTCACTTGCTAACATAACTTGTTACTGCTGAATAGTATCACCAACTTCAACCTCGTCATAACTGTCCTCAGTTTGTTCTTTTTTCTTACGAAAACGCCCATGTTTGTGATGGAAGTATTCTACCCGCCGCTCTCGGTGTTAGTTCATGGTATTTGCATCTTGCTATATTCGGTGGCTGCTGCCTACCAAGGTGCAAGCGATACAAGCGATCCCAAACACCCGCAGAATGGGCCTCCATGGTACATTACGAAGAATTGCAATGTGGCCTCGCTTCATACGAACGTCAATTACTGTAACCAGGCTAAAGCGACATTTGCCCTTACAATTGTCATGATGTTCGTTATTCTCTCACCCTCTCACCTATATCCCAACTTATACCTACTCCATCAACTAACATGACATTTTCCTACGTAGATTCATTTTCCTCCTCCAGCTTATCTTAGCAGTCGTTTCTTGCTTCCCAACTGAAGAGGACTTTGAAAAGAAGAGACTAAAGGAAGAGCGAAAGTCGACACTGGCGGAGCTCAGGTCAATGAAATCACCGCTCAACCCGGATGGGACGATGTCATTCCCGCTCACGACCCCGCGAACCACCGCTTTTAATAAACTCGAGGGGAACTCAGACCTACCTTTGCGCGACCGATCTGATAGTTATTCAACAATGCCCCGTGAGGAAGAAACCCATGAAATGCCTAAGCCACCGGAGCAGGCGCAAATGTACTTCCCACCACCTCCCCAAGCAGCGACGAAGGGCAAAGCATAGCGTGCAAGTAATGTAAGCTTTCTAGCTACCGCGGGGGTCTTATATGTTATGTTCAACGTAACATTTATCCCCAGCGTATTCCATCATCTCTCTGTGCCACGGCGGTACGCTAGAGAGTTCTGTTTTTTTCTATATACCCCCATATACACATTTGTGTTTCGTTCATTTGAGCCTTTAATGCTGCAATCACTACGTACCGTCTCACAGTCTAAATATTTCCTATCTTTCCCTGGCGCTATATCCCCCAAGCGACTGCTTAATATATCATCCTCAAGCTCCTGTAACGGCGAATGTATTTCTTTTTATGGAGATGTATTCGGGATTAGTGGGACTGGTACTCACTTGAGAATTTAGCTCTAACAAAATATTCCCCAATACCTATATACTTCTAATAACTACCTATCTGAAACCGGCTACGTAATATATAGCCAAGTGCCTTCCCTCGGAATATATACTAGCCAAGATAATTCGTTGTATCTCGCGAGAGTAAGATATACATTGACTAGCTACTCTAACTGAAAGAACAACGATTTAGCTACCTAGTATTCCTACAATCAAGCCCCATTCTTTGGGTCGGTAAGGATGTCACGCAAAATCTGGCATCGACGGCTGGTTTCCCATGGATCCTTTTCCTTCTTCCATCCATCAAGGGTAATATTGAAAATAGTCTCGTCATGGCCATATTTTGGAAAATCTTCAAGGCTAGGGAATTTCCTGTTATTCTTTCCGTCCGTAACAAAGCGCCGCACATGCTCCTGGAACTCTCTTGCGAGTTTGACACTGGCGACTGGAGTAGTGGTATTATCTTGATAGAAATAATCTAATGAATGAAATGTTAGCCACTGGTTTCGGCATATTCGGGTGAAAAGAACACTCACAGCTTTGGTCTAGCGCATGTATCGCCGGTGGAACCGACATGACATATCTCTGGGCCTTGGACGCATATGCCTTAGCGGTATGATAAGCGTTGCAGGCATATGTTATGTCAGTCACCCAGTCCCAGGCAAGTTTAGCAGGGAGGTCCGCAGGGTATGAATAGAGCGACCGTATCTTTTGGATCGTCTCGTCGGAGGCATAAGGAATCGTCCCGCGAACTAAGAAAGGGAATATCTCTGGCACATTGTCTGTCGGTGCCTGTTCTCGGCCTTCCAGGGCCATATTGCTAGCAGCAACTCGCGAGACTCCCCTGTTATAACCACCTCTCCCGAGGATAGTCGAAATATGATCGGTGATATATTCACCGTCTACGACAGGTGTGAACCCAGGGCCTGGACCCAAGGCTCCAGTCATCCCATCCGTCGCATTCACAATGAGATATTCATTTGCTTTGAATAGGTCCTTTTCTGGCAAGTTCCTCAAGCAATCAGCAGAACCACATTTCGATGCCTTAAGAACCGAGTCAAAAACAGCCTGTCGACGACTTGGATTCTTGCGTGGCCAAACAGCTGGGGATGCGATGACAGCCTGGATATTGATTTAGCGGAATTGTTCAAATATGGAGCTTTGATCAGAACGTACCCTATCGAAGGGAAGGTGCTCTTTCCCATTTTTGGCGACAAGTAGGAGATCAAGCATTCCTGCGCCAGCACTCTCTCCGAATGCTGTGATTCTTCTAGGATCACCACCGAACTTTGATATGTATTCACGGGTCCATCGCAAAGCTGCTAAGACATCATGCAGCCCGACATTGGCTTCTATATCGTCAGAAGGAGAGGAGCTCCAGCCATATAATCCCATTCTATATATCTGAGTTAGGATGCTGAAACTTCCAAGCTTAATAGTTAATCAACATACCTGTAGTTACTAGCAACGTATATGAATTTCTGGGTAGTGCGATCCATATCCTCAAAGAGGCCGCTTCCATCTCCACTGATTCTGTGGAGATCTTTACTTCCATATACATATCCACTACCGTGTATCCAGTGAACCACCGGAACATTGTCACCTTCCTTGACTCCCTCTGGAACCCTGACATTGAGGAACAAGCAGTCCTCCTGGCCCCAGGATCTTGATGGGAGGCCCTGGGGTGGAAATATGTTCGGAATGGCACTTACACAGTCCGTTGCAAACATGGGAGCAGAGCCATTCTTGACCCCATACTCTTTTGGCGGAGGAGTCTTGGGGCGTCTGAATCTCAGGGGTCCAACGGGAGGCTGAGCGAATCGAATGTTGTTGTAGTTTGCATACTTGAGGCCGCTAGATGTCACATTGACATAAGTTGGAGCATGGGTAGCATACCCCAGGTTGATTTGGGGGAAATGGGCAGCATCTTGGTGCGGATATCCAGTTGCAGCTGGGAGACAGAGGACAGCCAGGGGAAGGATATAGCTCACGCTTGGAATCAGCATCTTGCTCAAACTTGAACGTTTTTAATGAGCAATAAAGAAATGGCAGGTATAAAAGAGGGGAAGCCGCCATATTTATAGCTGGTACTCTCTTCCTGGGTATCATATCCATGTCTTCGCGCGATACTAACGAGCATCTAGCCTTGCCCGCAGCATCTCCATGCTAGTAGTATGCGTGGCTGTGGACCGCGCGGTTGATACGAAGGAAAGGATCAATATCACGAAGTGGAACTGTCTGGAGAGCATCTTAAAATATTTTCATGGCAATGATAATACTGCGGAATGGCCGGATATGACCTTCTTGGGGCTGTGAACAGGCGTATTCCAACCCTGCCGCCTGGAGTCTCTCCCAAAGTTCGGACTGAAGGTACCCTGGCAGGGCCGGGAACGATGCTAGGGCAGCGTAATGGCCAAACCATACCTCATTTTGTTTCCGGTTCAGCATGACAAAAGGCTGTAACTGTTAAACTTATAGCTGCGATCGAAGGTCGTTCGGAAATAGCTTGTGGAATACGAGGATCAGCGAACTCACAACTTAAGGAGCCGGCTTAATAACTATTGTAATGTGCAAAAAGTTGCGAAATATTGGCATTTTAGCACCACGTTGAGCTTTATAAAGAACCTAGAATAGTAATATTAAGCTCTAACTACGGAGTACTAAATTATAAAATATAAATTAACTTAAAGGGTCGAGTAATTTAAGAATAAAACCTAACTTGACTTAACTAACACGAGTCGAGCTTGATTGGGTCGAGTTTTTAACCCGGGACCGTAATAAGTCTAGGAAGAAGGAAGAGTAGCTTCAGCCTTAACATGAAGCGGAGAAGCAAGAAAACCTGAAGACTAGCCGACCGAGGAAGATGAAGCCATGGCTGAAGACACGGAAATAGAGAGGCTCGAACGGGAGGCTAACGAGCAGGAGATAGATAAGTTACTTGCTCTTCCTCTTCCTCTATCAAACTTCTTTCGCCTCAATCTTCGCATTGCCTATTCTTCCGTTATCCCTATTCTCTCTTGCTCTATTTTCTCTCGCCTCTATCCATTATATCTATTAGATTTATAAGTATTATAGAATTGTTTTACTAGTAAAGTTTCTTTATAAACAACTAACTAATACTAAAGCTGGGAGTGCAGAAGCCAAAGCTAGCAATAATCGTCCAAACTGAATCTTTTTGTTAGGAACCGACCCCTGGTAGAACCGACCATGGGTCGAACCAAGGGTACGAGGTGCAGCAGCTACCGTGAGCTGACTAATCACCATGCCCACCGAGGGTATAGGGCACACTACCCTAAGCGAACACCGGGTCCTATAGATACCCTGGGGGGACCCAGGGTTGAAAGGACCAACGGTTAGTCTTGTTACAACAGGACCCCTACAGTATTCCCCCATCCGTCATCGAGGACCATTGCAGTCTCTCCCAACAAGTACGGGAGAACCAACCTCTGATACCGCCCAGTACCAGAGGTCTAACATTCTAACCGTTCCCAACGACTTGGGAGACATGACTGCAACAAGGAGCCGTGCGCACCTGCAGGAGGGTGAGACACAACCTGCAGGCGACATGCAGGCTGAACCACGCTCATTGGTGGACCAAATTGCGAACATGACTGCAGAGGAACGACAGGAACTGCAGAGGTTACTCACCAATGAGACGCAGGCGCGTAGCCGCCAGACCACACCAGAACGACGCGACGAAGGGGCTCGACGCCCGGAGTACCAAAGGCTCCTACCAAAGGTGAAGACCCCGACGTGGGACGACCTCACCCTAGGGGGATGCTCTACCTGGTTCTACCAGCTGGAGGACACCCTACAGAATACCTTCCTGGAGATTCCAGACGAAGCAAAGGTAGTCTGGGCCAGGCAAGGATGGAAGGCCAAATCGAACCTTATGATCGAATGGCATAACCAAGCGGAGGCTGGCCAGACAATGCCCCGGACCTGGGAAGGATTCAAGGAATGGTGCCGAGACCAAATCGAACACCCTACCAACCGAGGCATTAATGCCATCCTTAGGTTCGATAAAGCAAGACAGCGACCCCAGCAAGACGTCAAGTCCTTCTTTAATTATATCGAGGGTCTGCGCAACGATCACGGAGCGGATCTGCCCGAGGAGTACCTAGTGCCTTCGACCATTGG
>NW_003345201.1:4581681-4583517 GCF_000150975.2 Nannizzia gypsea CBS 118893
CGCGGCGGACTATACTTCATTACCCGATCCTTGGCCCGCTGTTCATCGAAGAGACTGAAATGGACCCTAGGCGGGAAAATAGACCTCGCCGAACGGAAAAACAGATTGGATCCCAGGGTACGACCCTAGCGAGCGTAGCCTTGAGAGACTACCGTGGGGTTACCCGTACGCAGAAGGTGACCTTCGTGATTATTCCCATGGTCGACATCGAAGTGATCCTGGGAAAGCCATGGCTAGAGGAGGTGAACCCGAGGATCAACTGGAGGGAACACTGGTGGCACTACCCACACGCCGTGGAATGGGTGGCAACCCCAGAACCCGACGAGTGCGGAGCACCTGCGACGGTCCAACTCCTCTTGCTAACGCTAGAGGAGAAGGCAGTCGGAAAAAACCAAATACCAAGGGAGTTCGAATCTTTTGCGGATGTCTTCTCGGAGGAAGCGGCCTATACGCTTGCTGACCCCGGGCTGGTATCCCACGAGATCGAGCTAGTGGAAGGGAAGGTCCCTCCCCACTTACCCTTGTACAACCTCTCAGCTAAGGAGTTGCAGGTACTGAGGGAGTACCTCGACACCATGCTGAAGAGGGGCTGGATCAGGGAGTCCAAGAGCCCTGCTGGAGCACCCTTGCTCTTTGCACCTAAAGCGGACGGTAGTCTACGCACGTGTGTTGACTACCGTGGGCTCAACAAGATGACTATAAAGAACCGTCTTACCTTACCCCGGGTCGATGAGATGCTGGATAGACTAGCAGGTGCTATGTTCTTTACCAAGCTCGACCTCAGGGAAGCGTACCATAGGGTACGTATCAAGGAAGGCGATGAGTGGAAGACGGCCTTTAGGACAAGGTACGGACACTATGAATACCTCGTAATGCCATTTGGTCTAGCTAACGCACCTGCAACGTTCCAGGGGTACATCAATCGAGTCCTTACAGGGTTAGTGGACATCGCGTGTATTGTCTACCTTGATGACATCCTTATCTTCAGTGCAAGTAGGGAGAAATATATAAGACACATTAAGCTAGTACTAGATAGATTGAGGAAGTATAGATTGTATGCAAAGCTCTCCAAGTGTGCTTTCTTCCAGGTATCAGTAGATTTCCTAGGGTACAGAGTGAGCCGCGGAGGGGTAAGCATGGATCCTACCAGGGTTACTACGGTACAGGAGTGGCCGGAACCCTGTAGCTTCCATGACATCCAGGTGTTCCTGGGGTTTGCCAACTTCTACCGACGTTTTATACGCCGGTACTCCCATATCGTGACACCCATTACTGAGCTACTCAAGGGTTCACAGGGAGGGAAAAAGAAGGGCAAGTTCACCTGGACCCCAGAGGCTAGCAAGGCTTTTAGGGAACTAAAAGACAAGTTCCTCACAGGACCCTTGCTCCAGCACTTCGACCCCTCGAAGCCTATAAGGGTGGAAACGGATGCTTCGACGTTCGCATGCGGAGCAGTGCTCTCCCAACCCTACGAGGAGGAGGGAAGGAAGCCTGAGTGGCACCCAGTGGCCTTCTGGTCAAAAAAGCTGGATGACACCCAGAAAGGCTATGGCACGCCTGACCAGGAGATGCTAGCAATCGTAAAGTCGTTTGAGCAGTGGAGGCACTACCTTGAAGGAGCGCAGCACACGGTGCAGGTCCTTACAGACCATCATAACCTACAGGGGTTCATGAAGCAATCCAAAAAGGTATCCCACAGACGCCAGGTCAATTGGCTGGAACAGCTAGCAGCCTATGACTTTGAAATAGTCTATAGGACAGGGAAGACCAATCCTGCGGACGGTCCGTCCCGCCGTCCGGATTACAGGGGTCCCCGACAAAGCAGGTGGATACTTT